>NW_025401145.1:0-198067 GCF_011075055.1 Mangifera indica | reverse complement strand
CAATCTACTTACCGTAATATCATTTTGTATGATTTTTTTTTCAAATAAAATAATAAAAAAATTTTAATTAATATATTTTTATTAAAAAATATCACAAACATCATTAATATTTTAAATTCCTCGTATACAATCATATTATATCATTATTTTTCTTTAAAATAATATATCGATCTGTATAATAACATTATTATATAAATATAAAATACGTATTGTATTATATGATATATCTATTATATTGTATTAAATCGATACATCTTATTATACATATCATTTTTTTATCAATATCATATAACATTATATAATACATATTGTATATTATAAAATATTGATGACTATTATAAAAAAACAATTGTAAACTATTTGTGTTTAAGTAATACTTATGTATTAATGGATACTAGGAGGTTGATATGTTTGTGACTTTGAATTAAAAATAAAAAAATACAATTGCCTAGACAACAAGTAAGAGAACAAATTTTTTATTTAGCTAGTGATTATAGAATTAATCACTAAATTTAAAATTTTTCATCTACTTAGTATAATTAATACATATTCAAAAAGATGATCTAACTTAAATAAAGATTTTTAACTTAAAAAATAAAATAATTTAAATAATACATTTACTTTTTGAAAATTTATATTTGTCAATACATTTACTTTTTTTAAAAATTCTGTTTTAAAAATAACTCAAAATTTTAAAAACTTTAATTTGCATTACAATTTTGCATACCGACACTTTTGATGTTATTTGATATACAATAATTTTTATATGCTTACTATGAATCTGCACCCTTTGAGATCGATAAGCTTTTTGGATCTTATTAACCAAAGATATACGACTTTGCATTATAATTAGTCCAACACTAATCAAATCTTGTGTTCCATTTACTAGAAAAGTACTTCCCTACAATGGCACTTTTCAACTTCATAAATTCAAATTAATAGCAATGAAAAAAATTATGTACACTATTGATCATAAGTATTAATTTGTTAATAACAATAATGTATAAATATATTAAATGAGTTTAAATTAAAAATAAAATAACATTTAATTATAGAATAAGACATTATCATTAATATATATTATTAATAATGTACATAATTTTTACTCGTTACAATTTCATAATGTATTATAGCGTTATTTTAGCTCCTTCAAATTTGATGTTAAAAAGGAGAAATAACAATACTTGAATATATCAAACTATTACTTTTTTTTATTAAAGAGATTAGACTTTTTTTTTTTTAAATTGAAGAGAAAGAACTCTTAGATTTTCTTATTAGATAAATCAAATTTTTATATTTTCATATAGAATAGAACAAACTTTCACTATTTACCAATTGAAGATACCCAACAAATATAATAACGATAGTTTTGTTTTGAAGATACAATGATTAATTTGATACTTTTAAAAGAAAATAGTAAAAATTTTAATTCCTTAAATAAAATATAAATTTGGTTATTTCAATAAGAAAATTTGAAAAGTTACCCACTTTAATACAAAAAAAAAAAAAAAAGGGATATTTGGTGCCGTAGATATTGTTATCCCTATATATAGACTTTGTAAGGGTCATGCCAAAGCCCACTTTTAAAGTCAGATTGTGCTAGGGCTTTGGGGGAAGGCCTGCAGGCCGCCCTGACATATCTCAGAGAATTTTTAAAATAAATTTAAAATACATAGAAATTTAATTTTTGATAGATAGACCCATAAAAAAACCTATGGAGGCACAGACTAAGGGCCTGTGGGTTGTGTCGTGGCGTCAGTGCGTTGAGAAAAGTTGGCACGGCAAGGCCAACCTGCCACCACTGAGAAATAAATGGAGGGCCTAAGTGGCATAATTATGGTTGATTCAATAACCCCAAATCAGTCTCTTTCTGTTTTTACTTAAAAAGGAAGCATGATGATGAAGATGGTCCATTGTCTTTGCAAATTTTGCGGCCACCACTAAGAGAGGCCATGAATTGAGAATAAACATTATACACATTCATATATAAATACTAAGGTAAAGGGAATATTCTTTCATATGTATGTCTCATGAAAATGTGAATCTATGCATACAACAGGAATATACTCTAAATACAAACAGCATCCCATTAAATCAGAAAAATTTATAAGCTAATCACTAACCACCATCCAAATCCAAAAAAACAGTGCAAATATTAAATCCAGCACGGTTTCAAGCATAATCCTAGATCGTAAATCTGCTCTAGTTTTGATTGAAATATGAGACAGTCAAAGAAAGATTAGGCATACAATTTTTTTTTGCCGATCTGCTACAGTTTTTTTTATTCATCCTAAAATTATGGCTCACAGTGGATTAAGAAGAGGGTCAGAAGGGTATATGTACTAACCTGAACATGAAGGATGTAGATGCAGAAAGCTGAATAGAAAGGATGTGAATTAGATCTAGCATGTGTAGCAACATTTAATAAGTAAAGTGATGAACGTCAGAGTTCTTTCCCAAAAGCCAGTAACAAACAACAAATCTGCCCTCATTACCAGATTTAGTTTATGATATCTTCGTATATGAATGTACTTTAAAATGCTAGTGTGAGGAAAGAGGGCTGTAGATGATGCAAAAACCTCAACGTTTACAGAGAGAAGATTATTGCAACAGGTTAAGGGAATCACTCAAATAAATCAGTTTTGCATTCTAACAACGAAGAATGATGTAGTAACAATCATTTAGCAGGAAAAATTAATTCTACAGCATCACATTAAAGCATATACATTGTAAACACTCATCACATCAGCAGTTCAGTTTTGTTTAACACTTGATTACATATTGTTCTCCATCATTCAATTAATAGGACTAACTTTATTCTCTTTCATTAACAGCATAAAGTCAAGAAACAACACTAATTTCAAGCAGTCAACAAGAGCTCCAAACTTTTCATGTCATACGATGACACTAAAGAGTGCCCAGAGTTCCATATATTACAGTTATAAAATCATTATCTAGCTCTGAGATCTACCAACTATATAACTATTATACCATGCAAAAAGATAATTATATATATAAGCGCCAATTTTTTCATCACATATATTCCACTGAAAAAGAATAGACAAAACTTCTCACTTTTCTCCTACTCCGGATTATTGTCTATGTATTTAACCTATTTTTAAATGTACTTAACACCAATCAAGAAGATCAAGAATAAATTATGCAAAAAAGTTTAACCATATCCTATAAATGAATATGATGGACCAAAACTACAAACAATAAAACCAGAAATTCAGTATCCAATTCAAATCAGAAACTAAAAAGAAGTACATTATCATAAAATACCAGATAAAATAAATGCCAGGTAAAGATATTTATACTAACCAAGTGTACATAATCCCTTAGAACTTATTGCATGAGAGCTTATTTAACAACAGAGAAGCAAAAGCCACACCTCTCATCCTTATTACTACTCCTGTAGCATTGGATTACCCTCCCTATCCAATTCCAATTCCTTATATAATTCCTACTTCTTGATCTTTTTGTGCTTCTTCGATCCCGGAACCTCAAATCTCCCAACAGGACATCCACACCTAGCACGAAAAATAAGCACAGCTCTACCATTAGGTGGCGCCATCTTCTTAAGCTCGGCCTCTAATTCTCTATGATGATCGCGATGCAATTCAAACAACCATTTTTTAACACCACTGCCAGCACCACTTTCCTTAACCAACTCCTCGGTCTCCAACTGAATATCAAATTCAGCAGCATTCCTCAAGCCCTTACAATTGGGGTTCCCGCATTTCCTTGTTGTACACAAAATTATAATCCAAACAACCATAGCAATACAACAAAAGCTAAGCCCTATTGATGCATAAATGATTGGGTTCCTAATCAACTCCTCTTTAACAAGATAAAACACGGGGACAAATATTTCGATTGATGTAAATATTACGACCTTAACATAAGGAAACAACAAGAAGCCACAGGCAGTCATAACAGCTAGCAAAATTACCAAATCAATGACAGCTGATCTAAACCTTGATCCTTCACAAGGAATTTTTGAACAATTTGGCGAACTGGGTATCTTTTTTTGCCCTGATTTTGGATTAAAATCACTTGAATTCACACAATTCGCCATCTTTAAGATTTGGTCAATGGAGTTGCAGACCGAGATTGAGTTCTGCATATAGACCATCGCAAGTCAAGATCCTGTTTTAATCAAAACCCAATACAATCCCCCAGAATAAAGAACAACCCAGTTGATTAAATCCCGAAAACATATAAAAATCAATTCAAATCGGATTATCACAAACGGTATCAATCTGGGCCACAAACGGATCAAGAAAATTCAAACTAAATCAAAATAAAAACTTTTTAGCCTAATATTAGGCACCAGCTTCAGAGAAGATGAATAAACAGTAACGACAACGAAAACACCTTTAAACATATAACTTATAAGAGAGAGTCAAATAATACACGCCAAGAAATGAAGAAGACGCTTGAGTTGAACCGCATGTAGAATTTTGTATGGGCTAATTCATGGGCTTTTGATTATGTTGATGATGTAATCATTTGATTTGAAAATGATTTGGTGGTGGGGCTTTTCTATGGGCTTTATAGGCCCACAAGTTCTTTCATGTTAGTATCTATTTATTGGACCTAAGGCCTAATTGTAACGTCGATTCAAGATAATTAAAAGTTTGTCAACTATTAATCATAATAATTAATAATTAAAATAATAATAATGTTCCATCACAAGTGACAAGTCACAACCTTTTCGCTTGTGCAAAAGTCCAAAAAGGAAAATATTTAAATATTGAAAAAGAAAAAAGTGGCATTTTACACGTGTCAGTGATCATCACCCTTGATTAAAATATAGATTTTTATTTGATTACGTGTTAATCTCTAATCATTTCATTTAATGTCACCCAATGAGAATTCTACAAGCGTACATACCAGCTTTTTTGTCGGGCCACGTGTTGACACCAGAGCGAATATCCATCTACAGAGGAAAAAACTCAGCCACTAGAAGCAGATTCTCGGGTTTAGCGGGAAGATGCTTAACACGTGTACTTAAAGGGACACGCGGGACAACGCCATTGGTTTCGGATTAAGATTAGGGTTGTTGGCTCTTTTTCACTTTACTTTTTGGTGGTGGGGCCTACCTAGAATTTTCTATGACGTGGAAGTTGCGTGGGCTCCACCTCACGTGTTACCCTTGACATTAGATGCTGATGTGGACATCAAGTTGGCTCAATTTTACTTTATTGTAATGAAATCGGTATCTCCGCCGTGGAAATGTGAACCCTAAAAAAACTCGGCAAAGCATCGGCAAAATGGGTGACATTTTTTTTTTCTATATTAATTCGTAAAAAATGTTTATTTTTTTCAAAATGATGACAAAAAAGAAAATGATTGAAATGAAAAATTAGATATAATGTAGCTCCATCTCCATGCATGTGAATTTTTTTTCTTTATGGTACAATTTTTTTAAGTTTAGTATTTAAATTGAATTTTTTAAATATAATATAATAGAGATCTATATATATGATAAATAGAGTTACATTTGATTCGAGCTATTTAAACACTAAGTCAAGTTTAAATTAATGATTGAATTATTTTCATAAATAAAATAAAGTTTAAATCGTTTAAAAATAAAATATATTTTGAGTTAAATCGGTTAAATATAAAGTTAAATTATTTTTAAATTGAATTCAAATCCCAATTAATTGATTTCAAACTAGTTTTTTCATATTTGAATATATCCTAAATTGGATTTTGTTCGTGCTCACCTCGAATCAAATATAATCATAGTGATAAGTGAATTATTTACTTGTATAATTTATAAGACGTGTTTTTAATGCATAACTATATAACCAATAATTATTT
This sequence comes from Mangifera indica, assembly GCF_011075055.1. Lineage (NCBI taxonomy): Eukaryota > Viridiplantae > Streptophyta > Magnoliopsida > Sapindales > Anacardiaceae > Mangifera > Mangifera indica. The sequence continues at coordinate 192,235 of NW_025401145.1, read as the reverse complement.
GATCATTTTCATGATTATCGATTGTTTGATTATCAAATATAGACAAAATCTAATTGTAATTGTTAAAATGATGCTATCATCGGACGAACACACCTATTGTATTGCTCTTATCCCTTATACCAAATCAATTTAAAAAGAAACAAGCATTTATGGACTAAAATTGACATACAAATTGCAAATTGGACTTTTGGAAAAGAGTCATTTCAACAACATTCATAGATAGAGATATAAAAAATTGACAAGACAAGAAGAGTCAAGCAATGGGCCAATTCTGATTTTCCCAAAAAAAAAAACCAACAAAAATAAAGTCACAAATAGATAAAATTAAGTTTGAAGTGTTATAATAAAAATTAAAAAATAATGATTAGAGACGACAACTTGATCTTAAATGTCAAGTCTTCACCCTACCTTGCATTATACAAGAAGAGAATTTTCCGACAATAGCAAAAACAAAAATAAAAACAATCTTCATAAACAAAAATGAAAATAAAATAAAATTTAATGTTTATTAATTGATAATAAAATAAATTCTAATGGCTTATTGATAACAAAATACAATAAAATTATGTGTACCTTATTTGAATATACAAATAAGTATATACTTATATATGTTATTATGTAATTGAACGATTTTTAATTAAAAATAAAGTAACATTTAATTATGTAATGACATAATAAATGTGTACTTATTATATATTTGAAATAAATACATATAATATTATTTAATAAAATATTAAATTTAAAAGAGTTTGTTTACGATTAATTCAAGATCGGTAAATTAAAAATTGAATTTGATTTAAAAATAATTTAACTTTGTATTCAAGTTAAGTTGACTTGAACTTAAATATTCATATTGATTTGAATTAATTAGTTTATGAAAAATAATCTAATCCTTGAACTTGAACTCCACTTATTAAATCTAAACTATAATTCGAATTACGATAGAATCCACCTTTAAATATAAGTCTTTATTATTATTATTTTTTGTAATCTACACATGATTGAAGTGTATGCTTTGTATAATAAACAATATTATATATATTTAATTTTAAATATTTGATTAAATTATATAATAATATATTATTTTAATATTTAATTAAATCCTCAAAACAAAGTTATCTGATTTGTTGTGGTGTAATATAAGGCAAAGTGTAGATATTCCTGCTAACGATTTACCAACACTAAAAGATTTTTTAAATTAAAAAATTGTGGAGGGACGCGAGCAAAAAAAAGGCTGGCGATGAATTAAGTGATTATTCCAGGCGAGGAGTTGAATTGAAAATTGGAAAAGAAAAGTAAAATTAAAAAAAAATTATGACGTGGAAACGAAGAAAAGAAAGGGAAGAGAATCAAAAAGAGGGAAGTAGAGAAAGATATCTTTTAAGGCCACAAAGCAAACTTGTGGCTGAGAACGCTTGAAAAGCGATGACGTGTCAGTCACGTGACCAACAACACCCCAACACAAAAACAAGTCATAAAAACACAACACAACACAATGCAACGCAATACAACATACCGTGTCTCAGATCTCTTCGTCTCTCTTCTGCTTTCTTACAGCAACAACCAACAAACAAAGCAATAAAATCACTTTCTCTTCTTCCAACACTATCCAAAACTCACCGTTTTATCTGTTTTCGTTTTTGGTTTTTGTTTTTCCTTTTTTTTGGGCTTTTAGTTTATCTTCTGGGGAGAAAGAGAATGGTGGAGCCGAAAGACCAGGGGATCAAGCTCTTTGGGAGGACGATTCCTCTGCCTGAGGTGTCCTCGGCTGCTCCTGCCGGTGGTTCTTTTGACGAGAGTATCGAACGGGATCCGTCCTGTTCGGTGGGTTCTTCGCTGGAGGAGGATAAGAACAGAGATTATATGGATGAAGAAGAAAGAGTGTGTGAAAAGGTACGAGATTTGAACTGTGAAATTGTCGGTTTTGAAAGTGACCCTTTGTTGGTGAGGTGAAAATAGGAAGTGGGCCGGTCTTTTTTTGGTTTGGTTTTTTGAGTTGGACTGAAATTAGAGATTTACTTGTTTTGGTTTGGATTTTTTTTGGTTCGTTTAGGTTATAATTCAAGTTAGGAACTTGCTAATTTTCTGCTCTATCATGGTTGATTTTGGCCATTTGATATTTTTTCTGCTTTTACTTTTCTGGTTTGTAGGGCAAATAATTTAATTTTTCATCAGAAAGTTTGGTAATTTCTGACTGATTGCTTTCTTTATTTTTGGCTCAATGATTATATGCAAAACATGGAATTTTCTTAGTCCATAAGTACTATTGAGTGGTCGCTGATGAGAATTTGGTGTTATAGCTACTTTATATTTGGTTTGAGTGTTAGTTATTGATAAGATGATCAGTATTTTATAGATCCTCACTGAAATTTCCATCTGATTTATTGCTATTTCATCCTCTTCGCGTCCTATCCGATTTCTATTATATGCTTTTAGCTAAGCTGTTAGTGCTCTGACATCATTTTGAAATTTGTCATGGGGACTGCTTGTTAACTCCAAAGAGTTGATGTAAGCCTTTTCTTGGGATGAATTAGAATGACAACACGGTTTCGTGGTTTCAATATTGTATGTCAGTTTTTTTGTACGCGTTAGAGGTTTGGGTTGAACTAATCCACTCTCTGCCACATGAAAGTTGTAAGCCCAATGGAGTCAGTCCAAAAATTTCTGATATTTGTTGTTTTTGGTTTTGATGGTTATTGTGACTATGGAATTTCTAATAATTTCAGGATCTACCGGGGGAAAAGCCTACTGAGACTAAACAGGAGGATGGATCCCCGCCAGTGTATTCTGAAGAGTCTTCAAATCCAGATGCAACTGCGGAGATGATTGAGAACCATAAAACACCATCTGATGAGAAGGAGAACACTACTTCAGAAACTTCAAAGATAGAAGAAGACCATAGTGAGCCTAGTACTTCACAAGAGAAGACTTTGAAGAAACCTGACAAGATTGTTCCATGCCCACGTTGTAATAGTATGGACACTAAGTTCTGCTACTACAACAATTACAATGTTAATCAACCACGACACTTCTGCAAGAACTGCCAGAGATACTGGACAGCAGGTGGGACAATGAGAAATGTACCTGTAGGTGCTGGACGTAGAAAGAGCAAGAACTCAGCTACACACTACCGTCACATAACTGTGTCTGAAGCACTGCAAAATGGTCGAACTGATGTTCCTAATGGAGTCCACCATCCTGCATTAAAAACTAATGGTACTGTACTCACCTTTGGCTCAGACACACCTCTTTGTGAATCAGTGGCTTCTGTTTTAAACATTGCTGATAAAACAATGAGAAATTGCTCTCCAAATGGCTTTCATAAACCGGAGGAGTCACAAATTCAACTTACTTATGGAGGTGGAGAGACTGGAGATGCTCATTCAAATGGATCTTCAATGACAGTTTCAAATTCAAAGGATGAGGCAAGCAAAATTGCACCACAAGAGGCGGCTATGCTGAATGGTCAAGGCTTCCCACCTCAATTGCTATGTTATCCTGTGCCTCCATGGCCTTACCCATGGACTTCAGCTCAGTGGACCTCTCCAGCTCCCCCGCCTGCATTCTGTCCTCCAGGTTTTCCAATGCCATTCTACCCTGCAGCAGCTTACTGGGGTACCATACCTGGTCCTTGTTGGATTCCTCAACCATCTTCTCCCAAAACTCCCAGTTCAGGTCCTAACTCTCCAACTTTGGGGAAGCATTCAAGGGATGAGAACATGGTAAAACAAAGCAACTCTGGAGAAGAGGAACCACATAAAGAAAATAATGCTGAGAAATGTCTTTGGATTCCAAAAACATTGAGGATTGATGATCCGGGAGAAGCTGCAAAGAGCTCTATTTGGAGAACGCTGGGGATTAAGAATGATAAGACTGATTCCATTGGTGGGGGAGGACTCTTTAAGGCATTCCAACCAAAGGGCAAAGAAAAGAATCATGTAGCAGAAACCTCTCTGGTCTTAAAAGCCAATCCAGCTGCATTATCTAGGTCACTAAATTTCCAAGAGCTCTCATAATTAGGTAGGTGATCAACTTGTAATTGTTTGAAGTGGTGCAAGCATCTTGGTGGTGTTTAACTGATCCCTACAAATCCACTCAAATTTACACACAACTGAGGTCATACACATTCACTATCCTCTTATAAAAAATCAACTGTCAAAGCAATTGCACGGAGAGGAACACTGTTATGTGTTCTCTCAACCTGTCATATCTCCAATAGAAAATGAGAGCTTAGCTGAGGTGGCAACTGATTTTTTTCTTGTTTCTGTTTGATGGCAGTACAACCGGATGCTTTTTGTTTCCCAGTAGATGGTTTGTGAGTTTATGTACATATTTATATATGAACTAGTGAGAACTAGATCAGCGTGAGTTTGTGTACCATAAATCCCAGGTGTACTCAAATAAATTTGGGAATGAAAATTAACTTCTTATTGGTATTTCAGTCTTCTGAAAGAATTTTAACTCCATCATGTCAAGTTTCCTGATGTGTTACCCAGCAGCTGTAACAAAATTGAATCTTTCTGCAGAATATGCATATCAGAAGCTTGGATTGAAGATTGTTCTTTGTTCATGTATATAAAAGGAAAAAAATTCAAGCGAGCAATTAAATCGGGTTCAATGGAGCCAAAACAGTGAATATTGGGGCAACTGAAGGTGGAGAGAAGAGGATATGGTAAGTGCCAGTTGACAAGACCAAAAAAAAAAAATTATCAGACCCTACACGTTGTAGATAGACATGAATTCTCATCACAAAAGGCCAAGTGCCTTTCTTTTGCACCCCATACAGCAAAACAACTAGCACCAAAAGGTAAAAAGCTGATCATAAAAGGTTATACTTTTCATCTTTTTTGGCTTTCTTTTCTTGGTTTTTCCTTTTTGTTTTCCTTTATGTTTTCCTCTAACCAAGCAAATATTTAATGAAAGCAAAACCGATCATATCAGGAGGAATATAGCATAACCACATACTATAATGCGTTGAATTTTCCGTACAGAAGTTGTAAACTTCTATGTAATGTAGAACTGTATAAATCAAATATATAATAAAATTCTGGTAGATAAATACATAGATAATGTGATATTTGGACTCTCAAAAATGGTCTAGATATTTTGTGATATTGTTGATGAATGTTTGGTGGGCATTTTTGTGAGCCATGAACTGGTTAGGGGACCCAAAGGCCAAAGCATGTGATGCTATTAAGTCTCTTTGCTTGGACTGCTCACTGGCTTACCCTACTCTCCTGGTGTCATTTTGCTCTTCATGGAAGGGCAAACTCTTTTTCTTTCTTTCCTTCTTTTTTCATCATATTTGGGGCCAAATAAACCCACACAAGAATGCTATGCTTTTTGATATAGGATTAAAGTCTCACACCTTGTAATAAGAATCCTAACATGCCATCATATTCCATAATCTTAGATTGATTGTACTTTAGCTCCTTGTTAATCTCAAGTAAACATTACAATGCTTACTTTATCTCCAACACTGACGTAATTGCAATTGAAAAATATAATGATGATTCCGACATTAAATTATACAAATTTTAAAGAAACACACTCCAAAAGTTAATTATTGATATTGAATAGTTTAAAATAATATAAATTTCATATTAAAAACCATATTTTTTTATATAGTATCTACGTCTATTACCTTACACTTGAATTCTCACACAATTTTAGTCCTACGATTTAAATATCGAGTCAATTTTGTTCAAGGTAGGCCCTATTAAATTTCAGCCACTAAAATTGATCTCCCAATAAATTTTTGATTATGACATTCATCAAGTGTACTTGTTAGTTCAAGTCTTTACTTTGCAAGGGAAAGGTGATTCCATCATAAATTGAAAACAGAATTTAATCAGCAAGCTCCCAAGTAATAGGAGGAGACCAAGACTCTCACTGCATGCCTGTTGAAAACTGTTGGGGTCAAAAAAAATCCGTAAACTAAACCAAATTGATATCTTAACTGAAAATTGGATCGAAAAACAAGGTAACAAAAAATCTAGTTTGGTTACCAATTAAAATATTGGTCAAACCGGTATTTTTGTAAATTGGTTAAACGATTGAGTATCATGGACCGGGCTTAGAGTGATTGGGCCTAAGAATCCACAGAGCCTTTCCATGTTTTTCATGATCACATCCTTGCTTTAAAAAAATGAAAATTATTTTAGGTTTCCAAGAAATTTCTCCGTTGTGATGAATCACACACTTTGATCATCTTCCACCATGACTTTGCACTGACCAAAATCTTCCACAATATGACTATCCCTCCCTCCCTCAATGACGTATTCATCATTATGTCATTTTTCATTTAAAATTGAATTTAGTTTACATCAATTACTTCAAACTTTTCCACTAATAATGCAAAATATTACGGGGAAAATGACTAAAAATGAGTATTTTTCACTGTAATTTCCATTGGAGTGTCACTCATTTTATCTGAAGTCTTCAGATTTGGATTAAATATTGACTTGATCAAAGCATCAATACAAACTCATTTTCCAGGTTTAATTTAAATAAAAATTAGAATAATATATAATTAAACAAAATTTATTTTTTGCTAATATAATTGTTGAGACTGGCCAAAATTTTATAAAAACAATATAATGGTTGACATAAGCATGCCACTGTGTTGAGCCTGGTCGAACCAATTCAACCAAATGGTTTGGTCCAGGTTTTAAAACATGCATTTTACCAACCTCCCTTCATTCACGTCCGAAATTGAGACAACGTGTGGGAAAAGAAATAAAGAATGCAAAGATTTCCAAGCACTAAAAATTCCACCCTGCTTGTCCAAAGTTTCCGAGCATTTACAGAAGTAAACATAAGAAATTATAACAACTATGCCACAATTGACTCTTGGCTGAAGGCTTTAAGTGAGATTCGAAAAACGGCAGCCCTCGATTTATTTCCAAGAAATTTCAATGGTTTTTTTTTTTTTTTAAACTCCAATTGTAGGGATTCTTACATGTAGGCCCTGATGTGTACATCCATTTGGTTCACTAAAATAAGAAAGTAACAATTGGTCCATATAAAATCAGAAAATATTTACTTAGGTCCCTTGGATAAGGATTGCAGGGTTGAATTCTATCTGTATCAAACTTAAGTAAGAGTTAGTTTGAGATTAACTTGAATCCAAAAGATATTGTTTAAGATCGATTCGAGATTAACTAATTAAAGCTTAAACTTGGCTCGTAAATGATTTCTTTAACTTTATATTAGATCTGAATCAAACTCAAATTCAAATGGTCAGATTAACTTAATTTTGGTTCATTTTCAATTTTTAATTTGAACTCGATTTGTTCATTATGAGTTTGAATAAATTGGAATGAATATAATATAATGGATAAACAAGATTACTAAATGAAACAAACATATTTGATTTGTTGTTTAAAAAATAAATCATATTCTTATATTCATCTCATTTAATTTTGTCTTAACTAATATTTTCAGAGTCAGACCAAACATAGATTTGACAAGAGAAAGTGGTTTGATCTAACTGATAATCCAAATGATAAATAATTTATAAAGATATTAAAAAAATTCAAGAGAATTTTATAATTAATCATTAAATATATAATCACTCTTACTAAAATAGAGATTTAAGACTTTTTTTACTTTTTATTTTAGAGGGTCAAAATGATACTTGAACAAAATATTAGGACCTAAAAGAAATCGTGCCTCATCTCGTAAAGGTCAACTTAAGGATAACGTGAAAGGCAGAAGCGGCAGACTCTTGGAAAATCCAAGAAAGAGGCAGGCCAGCCTGAAACACCTTTTTTAACCATTGAACCACCTAATACGCAGCACCACAGAAACTTCCAACCTGGCCGTTTCTTTCTTGTACTTTCCAGGTTTTTTTTCCGTAGACTCATGGCAATTTCCTCTCACCAAACAATACTCCGTATAAATATTTATAGCCTTTCCCTCTCTTTCCTCCACAATCAAATCAATGTGAAATATTCCTCTAGCTCTAGCAATCTGTTGATGGAATTGAACCATTTATAATATCTTATTCCAATGGAGAAATCATCATCATCATCTTCAGCTGACAAAAATACCCACCAGTCTTTCTTTTCCTTTGTCTTTGTTCCTTGCGTTATTGTTTCATTATTTGAAAGATTTTTCACTTTGGTCCACGGGGTCCATAATTTATTGTCAGGATTCTTGTTTTCTTTGTTCAAGCTTCATTCTTGCCATGCAGAAACTTGCAACGATCTCAAGAGCCGAGATTCTGCCGATTCCCGTAGTTATTGCTTCCAGGAGAAGCAAGATGACGGTGAAGGTGATGATGATGGAAGCCTGTTAAGAGAAGAAGTTGAGATGGTGATGAAAAACCTGACACTTTTTTGCGGCCCTGGAGGGGAGGAGCTGCCAGGAAAAATGGGTTCCAGGGAGTTTTCCGGCTTGTTTGAGGAGAAGGAACCGAGCTTCGAGGAAGTTAAGGAGGCGTTTGATGTTTATGATCAAAACAAAGATGGGTTCATTGATGAGAGGGAATTGCTGAGAGTTTTTCGATTGTTGGGAATGAAAGAAGGATTTGAGCTGGAAAATTGCAGAAAAATGATTGGAAAATTTGATGAAAATGGAGATGGAATGATTGATTTCAAAGAATTTGTAAAGTTTATGGAGAAAAGCTTTGTTGAATTGTAATTTTTTTTGCTCAGAAATTAATTACAATCAAAACTTGGCATTAAAAAATTCCGTGTTTTGAGTTTTCAGCTTTTTCCTGGTCAAGTTTTTGGTCCATAATTTTTTACCATATCATTCGAGAATTTTGAGAAAATAGTATTTGGGTTGCTCTGTCAATCTCTTACATTTTTCCAAAGTAAAATTAATTATATTTTAATCAGGATATCATTCGACTTGAGATTGTGTCTAAATAAAATCCTATTTCGAATTAATTCGAATAAAAAAGATTTAATTCAAAATAAATAAATTTTTGCTTGATTTCAGTGAAAATAATTTAATTTTGGATTTAATTTAACTGACTAAAACTCAAATATTGAACTCAATTCAAACTTCAGTAGTTTGGATCAATAGTATTGGATGTTACTATGATACTTCATGATTAAACGAACTCTCGCAAGCAAAGGCAAATTTTTATATGTTAACAAGACGTTTTTGATTGAGTTTGACTATCACTCCGTATTAAACTGACTACAACTATTATGATCATGGTATATTATCAATGAGTTTCAAACCTATGCTCTTGTACTTGAATACCTCTACCATTGCTGTTCAAGTTAGCTAAACACTTGTGCAAAGTGCTAATGACATATTGTTAGTACACCTATAAAATCATAGGATAGCTGGATTCAGAGAGATAATGTAATCTCTGTTCTTGATTCTGAGTATAATAACCACTTAAGAGTGTAGGCAGACTTAAGAAGGTAAAGGAGTCGTTAGATAAATTAAGTTTTGAGTGATGTAAAAGTACTCAATAACACTCAATTTCCTGAAAAACTGTAGTGAACCCAACATCTGTTTAATATAAGTTATCGATAAGTTCCATTTCAATCTCTTTCTTTACATGTGCTTTTATATTTTTTAACATCTTGGTTCTTTTAGGAATGATTGATAATTCATATTCTTTCTTGGTAAATTATAGAGGGGTTGAATGACAATACAACAATGTGCAAGAAAGCTGGGGCTTCCATTGATGAATCTTGTGAGATTAAATGGAACTCCCATTTAAAATAAACTATATTTGGGGGAAAAGCTGCTTCGTACATCATCTGGCTACTGGTGTATCATAAATGATGGAGCAGATATGCCTGCCATCGTCATGGGGTTCTCTGGGTACGTTGATTCATTTAGTTTTCCTTAACAGTGCACTAATCTATTGACTAAAAATCCTGTTCCTTTTTGGCTAATGTACGCTTTTTGAAACAGATTTAATTTGAGTAGGAAGCCTTTCCTTCTTGAAGTTGGGTTCTGGTGATTAGAAGGTTTACTGGGGGGAGGTACTGTTGTTGACAATGGGGCTATTTTTGTCACCTTAATATGCGACAAGGATGCTGTTCCTGGTGTGCAACCGTGTCCCCGTTCCGTGATGTCTTGGAGGGACTAGTGATTTTCAACCATGTGAGAATGGTAAAAGATTCTTTTTTCTTTCTTTCTTTTTTTAATTTACTTGTAATCTGATAGAAGATTTTCATTCAACGTACGAATCTTCATCTGTTATTAAAATTTTATGTGTTTCATGCTTGAAAAATGACACTTTGATACCCAAACTTATTTGGACAATTAAGTATTTACTTAATTTGTTCTTAAAATTTGAAGGAAAAGATGAATAAATCCTATCCTATGTGAAATTTTATTCTTTCTCCCTGCAAAATCTGGAAGTGCAAGAAGCAGATTTGGAAACATGTATGCTAGTCTGCAGATCATATACTCTGTTGTCGTATCCATATTCCTGGGTACTCTTTATTAAGAATTGTTGCTGTGGTCCAATCACAAAAGTGCTTTAGTTTTAGGCCAAAGGACTTATTCCCACCCAATCCAAACTCCTACCCTGCAATTTTTAAAAACTCGAACTTAACTACAACTAAATTTTCGTTAAAAGTTTCAGTTAAGATTAAGGGTAAAACTGATATTTAGTAAAAAATTAAAATTTCATCACATTTTTCTCTCTCATTTTTAAAAACTTATATTTTCCCCCAACCCAAAGTTTAAAAAGTGACAAAAACCCCTTTAGGGTTTGTTCCTCTTCCTCCGACGCTTACTTCTCCTTCCTCGGTTGTCGACCATTCTCCCGTCCCTCCTCATCTCTCCTCTGGTTTCTTAGACCGAAGGCTGAGGAAGGAGAAATTAGCGTTAAAGGATGAGAAACAAACCCTAAGGGTTTGTTGTCATTTTTCAGACCTTGGGTTGGGGGAAAAATGTAAGTTTTTAAATATGGGGGAGGAAAATGTGACAAAACTTTAATTTTTTTGATAAATGATGGTTTTACCCATAACCTTAATTGAAATTTTTAACCAAAATTTGGTTGTGGATAGGTGTTTGGGTTTTTGAAAGTTAGAGGGTGGAAGTGGGGGATTTCACTATACCTTGGGTGGGAATAAGTCCTTTGGCCTTAGTTTTAATGCATTGTCATTTCCTTTCTAGGTTTGCAGGCCTCGTTTAGTTTTGCCTTGGAGCAGATTGTTTTGCAAAATTCTAGACAAAATCTACTCTGCATTAAATAGTAGTAATTTTCTTTTAATACTTTGTGGTTAAAAGATTCTGCCTTCTTTATAATTTGTCCAAATATGCTTTTATATTACGTCTTTGGTGATCACAAGTTTTGTGGAGATGCTCAGTCTATACCAAAAAATGATGGATACACAGCACCTCTTTTCTGTGGGATTATAAAGTGGGGAACATGGCTTACCTGAAAAAACCTGCCAGGGCTCCCGACTACAGATTTGGTAAATTTCTTGTTTGCAATATTTTTGTGAGTTCACCTAAATTGCCTGCAATATCATGAAACCCCGAAAATACTGCTTCAATTAGTTGGTTACTGCCTTGAAGAAGTTTTTAATCCTGCTTTATTGCTGATCTGATGGCTTGAAATGGTCAGAACTAAGTGAAAAAACCTTTGACATGTGACCCTTAAAATACTGCTCCACTTTTCTGTGCATATCTATTTGTTGGTATGCTTGTTTTGTGAAGTGCATTAGTTTTGCTCACTGTGTGATGGGGTGTATTGCAATAATAGGAAATTGTATTTGCTTTCTTTTCACTATCATTTAATTTGGATGGAAAATGAACCGTTTTAAGTGTGGATAATGTTATATATACTTATAATGAGTATCAATTTAAATACTAATTATGGTGTGTTAATATGTGATTATGTGTTACTTTATTTATAATTTTAAATCACTCAATCAAACGTTGACATAACATTATTGATATTTGTTATAAGTGTTTATAGTATATTGATCAAACATTGATTAGTTATCAACTCTCTACTTCCCAACTGCACTGCAGGCACTGAAGGATTACATGTCTAGATCACTTTTCATCGAGAAAACTATTCAGGCAATCGGAACCCATTTCTCAGTGCAACCAGTAAACTCGGAAGCATTCGGTACATCTTCCAAAGCAAACTACTTGTTCATTCCACCAGACTTCTCACCAAGGAAGAACTTGAGGTAGCTTGTGAAACTCAGCCAGAGAACATCTGTGTAAATGTCCATGAATGAAAGGAAGAAATTTTTAGTTGGGATTGAACCAGGATGTCTTCACACTTGATTTGTCATTGTTCTGAGATAATTGTATTTGCTTAATTCTTGATATCTACTTAGTTGTGCCATTGAATGGAAAAATGATTTTTAATATTCATTGAGAAAAGATGTAAAATTTTCAACCTACCAAATACAATTTTATTTACATTTTTCTAGGTTTAATTACAAGTTCAGCCTCAACATAGATTGACTCAAGTTCTGGTTAAATAAATAATAAGATGATTAGAATTCACCAACTTGGAATGGAGGGAAGCTCAAACTTGGCTCGAAGTGGAGTTTAAAGCTTGTAGATCAGCTTATATCTATAGCTTGAATTTTTCACTTGAGTTTATGGGAAAACTATTGAAAAAAATGACACCATTTTAATTGTTATAAAATAACATCGTTTTATAATAGTTAAAATAACGTTATCTTATCAATCAAACAATTTGACTTGATTTAAACTATGAGTCAAGTTTGAATTGATTTAAATTATTTAATTAATTTGTAAGTTAGACCAAACTAAACATACTTAAGTTTGAATTCGACTTAATCTTAATTATATCTACAACCTTGGATTGAGACTCAAACTTGAGCCATACAAGCCCATTTGGTGTTTGAGCTCAGGTCTACCCCTACATATTTCCTGGATTCTTCCTGAGTGGGAATTTTCAGGAAACTGTGGGGGCCCAAACAATAAGTTGGCTTTTAGCCTCAAAACAAACAGAAAAGCACAAAAAGTATGAGGCCGGCCAAGATAGAAATAGAAACAGAGTCCTCGTGACAGAAGAAAAAGGATGTGAAAAATCCAAGTAAATCTGTGTGCGCACGTGAGTTGCAGAAAATTTGAGCTCATGGTGAAGTGAAGAAAAGTAGTTGGTCACAAGTAAAATCTTTAGCCTGAAATTCTGCAGGTCCATGAGAGAACTGAGAAGTATGTTTTGAATAGTCCCTTTATTTTGTCACTCACACAAGTAACACTCTCTCTCTCTCTCTCTCTCTCTCTCTCTATCTCTCTCTTCTTCCTCTTCTCCATAAACACACACATTCTTTACCTTCTTTCCCACTTGGGAGATCACCTGAAATCTCAGATTAAGAGTCCAATCATGTTATATATGTAGATTGGAAAAAATCTGCATTTTGACTCAAAAAAAAACTCTAAACAAAGTTTGAAATAGATTTAAGATTGACAAACTAAGACTTAAAAATAATTTTATTTTGGATTCAATTTGAGTCTATATAAACTGCAATGTCCACATAGGCTTTAACACAACTTGTTTGACTTATTCAAACTGGATTTCCATAATTCAAATTGAATCAAGCCCTATGTTGGGATGGATTTGATTAGAGTTGACTCAAATTGAATTCATGACTTGACTCAATTTGAGATCAACTCATTTATTCATTTGATAGTGTTTATCTTTTTAATAATATTGTTCATTCTATTGATAACCCTCTGATAATAATGCGCATTAACTTTAGTGATCTCAAACTCGTGCTAAATATTATGGTTTCGATCCAAGCTTAAGACTATTCTAAACCCTACTCAGATTGTATTAAATATACCCCTAGCCCTAGGGACAGCATAGTTGCAAAGAGCATTCTTATAACTGCATCGAAAATGAATAGAATTAATGTAGTGTTAGGAAATTATAGCTAGAAACATAAAGGATTTAGAAGATAGAATTATTATGAGGTGTTAAATGTATAGAGTGGGTAAGCAAGCAAACAAGTTCATTGATTCAAATTTGGAAAATATATTCTGTGAGAACATTAAATATGCTGATCCCTTCTTAAGAAAAGCTGTTTTGCTGACTTGACATGATGAGTGATGATATAGTGTTTGCACCTCAATATTTGGTTCAAATCCCTGCTCGTGAAAAATTGTGCTCTTCATGAAGCGGCTCCAATGCCAAGAAAATCTATAAATGGTGGTGAAATGTTAGTCTCAAAATGGCTGGTTGCTGTGGTATCTGCAAGTGACAGTGATGAAGATGATGGCTCAGTGATTGAGACTGGAGATGCCGCCGATGCCGATGCCATAGTCTCTGAGAAAGCTGCAGAATGGTGCTGGTAGTTTGATTGTTGCATTGGAAAATTATTGTCTACGGTATAAGGCTTGAAAATATTGAAGCTTGAGCTGTCTTGTTCCAGGCCTAAACTCATGTAATCTCCATTGTAACCTGCAAAAATAAAAATAAAAAAATGAAGTGATATTAAGAGAGGAAAAAAAAAGTGTTGCACTGAGAAAACCAGACATGGCAGATAAGCCAATGAAAGGAAGCACAAAAACCCAGATGAGAATCAACAAATTAAGTAACAAAAAGGTAAAGAATGACAAGAGGAAAAGACAAACCAAAAGGAGGTTTCTGATTTCCACAAGCGGCAAAATTAGGTCTTTGATTTTGATCATCATGAAGAGGGAGAAAGTTAAAGTTATTGCAGCTGCTTGTAGATCCAAGAAACAAATCTCCACCACCAGCAGCAATGGGAGGTGCAAATGAGTCGAGACTTTTTGCTGGATTTATGAAGCTGACATTGCTCATATTTTGAGCACAGTTTTGGTCAGTATTATGAACAGCAGCTTGGCTCAGTTTTCTCCTCCTATAAGCGCTGGATTGTTCTCTAAACTTCCTCGCCATTACAACATGCCAGTGATTTTTAACTGCATTATCAGTTCTACCAGGGAAAAGCCTCGAAATCATAGCCCATTTGTTGCCATAAACTCTATGAGCCGCCATTAGTCTCTCTTCCTCATCTTCACTGAAAGCTCTTTTGTCGATCTTCGGATCCAACTGATTAAACCACCTCAATCTGCAACTTTTACCTTAAAAAGAAACACATAACATTAATCTCAAGTGAAAAAGGTTTAACCTTTTATAGAGAAAAGCCAAGAAATCTAATCACCAGATCTCCCTTGCAACTTCTTAGCTATAAGGTTCCAGCTTTGAGGACCATAAAATGCAACAAGCTCCTTGAGTTTAGTGTCCTCTGCAGGTCTCCAATGCCCTCTGGAACTACTCTTTGACTGCCCACCACTATGCATTTCTTTCACAACATGATGATCCTCACTCAAGTTATAAGTGTTTTCTTCAAACCCATCAGAATCTTCTAGGTAACTAAGACTATTTTTCTCAGAATTTGTAGTAGTTGGAGCAGCATGGAGAGAACCCATGTGGGAAAACACCTCCATTGATGAGTTATTGAGGCAAGTAGTAGTAGTGGAATAAATATCGGAGCTGGCTGTCACTTTCTTAGTGACAGATGTAGCTGTTGTGGAACTGTTGCAAACTCATGTTCTAAAAGCCATAAATGGTAAAAGCAGGTGGCAGAAAAAAGCGATAAGAGAGAGAGAAAGAGTTAAAAGTGGTTAATTAGACGGCAGAAAAAACGTGGTTGGCTTTGTTGTAACAGAAATCCACACGGCCACTCATCATCATCTTCTTTGTTTAAGGACCTGAGCTGAGAGTTCTGAGTTCCTGACTACACTTCGACTCACCATCACCTGGATTTTGACTGTTTCTGTGGACTCATCTCTTTCACTTGTCACACACGCTACATCCTTTGTGTGATCAAGAAACAAAATCAATCCGAATGGAAACAAAGAAACTTAGGTTAGCTCCATTAAAATCAAATTTTTTATTTATTTGATATAGTATTATAAATTTGATAATTAAATCTAAAGCTTTTTTTATTCAACTAAAAAAAATAATTCCGGATTAAACCAAAAAAAGTGGCCTAACTTCTTCTACGAGTTTAAATTGGTAAACAATATATTTAATCTAGATAATTTTGTTATCAAATGAATTATGATTCACTCTGAATTTCTTATCTTTTTAACTAAACTGTTGTTAGGATTTATATGATAACAAACTCGTTCAATTAACTGATTTTTTTTTTATTTTTCACTTATAAGATATATGATAGAGAAGTAATACTACATGTAATAATAGTAATAAATTTATATGATAAATAATTTGATTATTTATTTTAATATATGTTTTAAAATTATTTAATTATATGATGATATATTAATTTATTTATACTCATTGATAAATATCTATTATTTATACGTAAAATATTATTACTAGGGGGAATTGATCCAAGTGGAGCTAAATTTGGATCAGTTTTAGCTCAAATTAATGTCCAACTTAAGTTTGATTGAGTTAATATACAATGTCAATAGAGGATTGATGATAAGATAAACATGTCGATAAAAGGTAAACAATATCACTAATAAAATAATTAATGTTATCGAATAAATAAAGAAATTATTTTAAATCAAACTATCAAATTAAAACGTTAATTTGAGATTAATTTATTTGAATTAAATTAGGTGAGATCGTACTCACCCTCAATTATTGCAAGTTAAAATCACTCTGCAAAACCTGGACGAGTGAAGTGTGCGGTTTACACTCCAAGACTATGGAGTACAACCGGTGCCCCATTTTTTTCTGCCTTTTCGACATTGAATGTTTGTTTTTTTCAATGATAAACTTTTATTAGGGTTGAATCACCCCTTTGCGTTCTTCTCTTCTTGCATTTCTCTGGGCAAGCAGTGTCATTCATGAAGAGTATGTCCAAGAGATTCAAACAAAAGAAAACTCTCGATAGAACACTCAAACTCTCTCTCTTTAAATATGATGGGGTGTCTCACTATCAATTCACAAAAAAGGCTAACTGTTTGCCTGAGTCCAAGCCTTGGTCCCCTGCAAAAAGCTCACCATTCACAAATCAATAAACAAGGACTTAAATTCAAAATAAAATTTTATCAAATGTTTTCTTATTTTTTAATACTAAATGACAAATAATACCATGTGGCTTTCCCGGAGGTCTTATATACCGTAGTGTTTTATGTATGGCTGATCGAATATTAATGAATATAAATAAATTGATGTGTCAATTAAATAATTTGAAAATAAAGATGATATGTCAATTTATTTATATTCGTTAATACTTACTGTTTATATAAATAACATTATTTTTTTTATATATAAAGTAAAGGGAGAAGGACTATTTCCCACCCAACTTTTGATGCGTTTTCAAAATACCATCCACAGCAGATGAAAATCCACTTTTTTCACCCATGAGCAAACTGCCGTCCAATTTTTCAGTTAGGGACAGGGGTAAAATCATCATTTACTATTTAAAACCTTAAAACTTTAAAATTTTACCGTTTTCCCCTTCTAGGTTTTAAAAAATAATGACTAACCTATCCTTAAAGTTTGAAAAGTTTACATTTTACCCCTGGGGTTTGCTTTCTTCTCCGGCCACCACCAACGGTCGACGCATTCGATCGATCTCCCATCTCTGACTACAAAGGATGACGAAGGACGACCCTTCGTCACCTAGATCTGGATGGCGAAACGTCATCCAAATCTGGAAGAACAGACGAAGGATGATGCTTCGTCGTCGTGTTTGGACGACTCGATGAGCGACGAAGGAAGGCGAAGCGTCATCCTTCGTCGTCTGGGTGGAGCGACAAAGAGAGACCTCTTCGTCGCACTGTGCGATGAGGAGATGAAGATCTTTTCGTCGCACCACCGCCGTCGCACTAGGAGAAGGAGGAGGCCGGTGACGACGCCAGAGACGACGTCGGGAGATGAAGTTGAAGAATGGGAGTGAAATGCTAGTTTTGAAAGTTATGAGGGGCGGTTGTATTTTGAAAAATATGGAAACCCTAGGTTTGGGGGTGAAAATGTTAGTTTTCAAAGTTTAAAAACTTTAGGTAAGGTGAAAATGTTAGTTTCTAAAACCTAAGGGGGGTGAATGGTAAGACCCTCACATCAATATTGAGAGATTAAATTAAAGGGTATTTTTGTCATTTTATCTAATAAGGGTAAAATAGACATTTTACCCTTATACAAACAGAAATCATCCATATTAATTGCTCATAGGTGAAAAAAGTGGATTTTCATCTGCCATGGGTAGCACTTTAAGAACACATCAAAAGTTGGGGGTGAAATAGTCCTTCTCCCTAAAGTAAATTACATTTTACAAGCCAAGGTTTGTGTTAAAAACACTTTTTCACCTCTAGATGAAACAATGAATACTTTTCTATTCAAAATCAAATTCTATTAAAAAAATTAAATGTGTATGGGTAAAACTATATAACTATCCATAAAATTAAAAAAAAACTAAGGTTTTTATGACCCAAATGTATTAAATATGATAATTTAACTCAAACTCTTTGTCAAATCATTTCTAAAGAGCTTAAAAACTTATAAATAAATCTTTGTAATTCTTTGGATACTCTAGCTGCTAGCATCATTCCTTTACCACTACCATGATCTTATCGTTATCAACCTTCACTATTGTCATCGTTGTGATATCAGTGGTTATTGACGATAAAATTTACTCAAGTTTTCAATCGAGTAAAGGCTATAAGATTTAAGGAAAGTAAATTGTAAAGACTAATAATTTTGGATGGATTAAAGCCAAAGTAATCTAGAACAAGATCAGCATGAGTTTTGCTAAAATACGGAATAACCAGTTTGAGTTCAAGTTAGGCGGACTTGAATGGTGAATAGTGATACTAGGAAGAAGAAGAAGAAAAGTTGTTAAAAAAGAAAAAGAAAAATGGCTAAATAAAAAGAGGCGTAGTGCGATGACACAAGTGAACTCTCAAACTCAAACTGAATTATCAAACTGGAGTTTCAACTCATCTTTAGATTGCTCAAGCTAAACATGAATTTAAAACTTGAATTGGTTGGATTTGAATCCCTCCTAACAAGTGTTGGATAACTTGAAATTTCCAAGATTCAATGCAATTATTTGTTTCAATTAGTTTGTTCAGTATCTATTGTTTGAAATCTCAATATCACTGACACATGCTATTATTATTATTATTTTTGTAATTATTATTATTATTATTTTTTTTATAATGAGGAATCTCACTTGAACCATTACATTAGATTGAAACCAACTACATCAAATAGGACAAACTCTAGGTCTTGAATCAGGTAAATCAAAAATTTGATATTGATATATCGTCAGAAAAATCTTGAACTTACACTCTCTTATATATAAAATGTCCTTTTTTGCTACTCAAATCAACCTTTGGAAGTTACATATACCTCTCTCTTGTTTCCATCCAAGGTGTCTATCATATTAATTACAGTGCATGGCTTTTAAATAAGCAGCTACTGTGAGTGACAGCCAGGCCAGATTACTGCAGGGTAAGGGAACGAAAAACTAATCAGAAGGGAACGATAAATATATACAAGCTTACTTTCAAACTTGCATGGTAAGTCTAGTTTCACTTCAGGGTCAAATATCATTGCAACTCTGGAAAACTGAGGTTAAACAGTACTCTAGAGAGTGTGAAATTAACCAAAAAAAAATTGTAAAGAGAAAGCATATCAAAATAGGGTCACCAAACAATCGTGACGGTCCTCATTCAAGAGAATAATATCCATATTTTTACATTATGATTGTTATTCATAAGAAAAATCAAACTAAAATTCTAATTTTTAAATGAATTTACAAACTTGGGGACTCCATATATATCAGCATATCATATTATAGACGAATTGGTCATTAATTCCAACATTAGCTTAATTGGAATTACGGGGAGAAATTTTAGAAGATAAATTGTTGTTAGTTTCCTGTAAAAGTCAGGATTAAATCATATATCTATATTTCTGTTTTAGGTTGTGGCTTAATTATTCACACTTGCAGATTTGCCTCTTTGTTTGTAGCAATGTAAATCTTGCCAAGTAAATATATGTCATAAAATACTCAAAATAATGATAACAAAGCCCGAGGCCAGGCCTTAAGGTTTTGGGCTTACATTAGAGTGCGTCTCTTCATCATCAGTAGAATGAATCTCTACGCTCAACCAAAAAAAAAAAAAAAAACTCATATGAGAGCAGGAGGCTTAAAAATTGGTAACTTCTGTCTTATCTTACGTCGTTAACAAATGTATGTTCTGAGGTTCAGTTTGTGAAGACAAACATATGTCCATTTGAATCTAAGTTCATGGTAAAAGAATTGTGCGGCGGATCCGAGCCAAGTGTGAACAAGTTTTAGCTCAAACTTGCTTTGAATTCAAAAAGTTATACTCAATTAAGTTGGCCATGATGTTTGTTTAGGGTGGATACGAATTGAGTTAAGTTTCAACATTCTTAAATTGAGTTTACCTTGAATGAAAAATGGGATGGCTCAAGTTCGACTCAATCCCTAATTTGAAGCTCCGATCGGATTTATGACTCAAATTTATAGTTTGAATAACTCGAATTTGCAGTTCATTGATAAAATGATATCATTTTACCCAATAGTAAGAAAAATAATATTAGTTTGATAAATTGTTTGATAAGATTCAAATCGAATCGAAAGTTAAATTGAACTGAATCAAACCATCCGTTCAGCTCAAAAGTTAAACTGAGTCAAACTTCCTCTAACTAAAGTTTAGCTTGGTTTAGAAACAAGTTGATCCTATCAACTTGAGTTTGATTCAGGTTCAACCTAAATGAATTTAATCTGAATTGAGTTGGTTTTTATAACAAAACTGATCCAATTTAAGTTTAGCCTTAAGGTTGATAGAGAAGTTGCCGAAAAAAGAATCTATTGAAAACTTATTGGATTTAAATTAAATTGATTCAAACTCAAATTAAGACTATTTATACTTTAATTTGATTTATTCAAACCAAATATTGAATTGACTTAATTCAGACTTAACCTAACCGTAATTGTGCAACTACACTTTCCAACAGTTATGTCTGTGTGGCATCACGGCAATACATGGCCATTAATTAAAAAACTTGACTAAAGAAACAACTTCAAATAACTCATGCAATGCAAGATTGTAAGTTTCTAACAACAAAATGCTGATCAAATCAAATCTTGAAGGCCTAACAAGTAAAAAAATCCGAACACTCATCAACAACAGCATACAACAGAAGAAGCATTTTCTAACTAGTAATGCATGGCAGTGCATCGCTCCATCTGTATCTATCAATCTCACACTCTTTCTTCTTGGGGGCATCTAAAATTAATGAAGATACATAAATATGTGGACCCATCAACACTCGCATGTCGGTATATTGATTAGACACCTTAGATATTCTAATGTCCTTTAAGGTCGGGTTTGAATTTTAAATTTAAATTTATTTAAATTAATTAAAAATATTTTCTTAAATATTTGTATAAAATAAATAGTATTACTGATAAAATAAATAGTATTATTAATAAGATAAATAATATTATTAAAAAGAGAGTTGAGTCAAATTCGAATAGAGCTATAGAGTTAAAGTTCTAGTTTGAATTTGATTCGATTTGAATTAAATATCAAATTGAATTGAATTGATTTAGATTCAATCTTAATTAAAGTTAGATTTGAGTCAAATCGAACTCAAATATGAGTTGATTTGAATTTAATTCAAATTTATTATGACCAATTAAAAAGAATTTAATCTGAATTTAAATTAATCAAAATTATTATAAAAAAAAAATATTAATAAAATAAATAATATGATCAGTGGATTCAATAACTATAACCTACAGGATGAATATTTCACTAGATGAAAATTTGTACTGAACTCAAATTAAAATATTTAACTGAAAACCTTAATTCGAATTTGTTTCACATAAAATTGAACTAACTTCGTTGGAATCCACCCCGGCCCCTAATGTCGCTTAGCGTACCAGCTGGCTCACACACACACAGAAAAAATTAATTTGAAGCAAGAAATTTGTCGGGCACGTTATAAATTTTCTCCATTACCATTAAGGCAGAAGGACCTACTTACCCTGCACTGGTGTTTTGAGAGTTGGGGTGGGGCTCAATGCCTGCAGAAGAAAGGGAAAGCTTGTTGACGGTGCAAGTTCAACCACATGTGTATTTTCAGTTTTATTATCAAGTTAAGAGTTTGAAATGATTTTAAATCTTGCATCTCTGGTGCCCATGTGGTTAACAGCTTTGATTTGATGAATGAAATCTTGGGATAATGACATTCATGTTAAGGGTGAATTCAATCTGAGCTTAAGTTTGTGATAAACTTGTGTTAAGATCGATTTTATATACCTAATTTAAATTGATATATAATATTATTAAAAATTTGTCATCAAGATAAACAATATCGTCGTAAGAGTTAACAATATTTATTAGATAGATAAATAATATTATTAAATAGATAAATGAATCATTATTGAATTAAAACTCTAACTAAATATCAATTTGTTTAATTTGAATGATGAATTAAAACAAAACTAATTCGAATTGAATTTATCCTTAATCATTACCAATAATAACAACTTAGAAAATGGCGTTTAAAATTAGGGTTATGTTACAATATCAAGGGTAATGTTATCCTTAATATTGACTATGATTCAATTGTTACAAAGACATGAATAGTTAAGTGCCTCAACAATGATATAATAATATGAATTAACAATGAGTAAATAAATTTATGTGTTAGTTGAAAAAAGAAATAGGGAAAATTTTAAATTTTACATTTAATGGTAAAAACTCAGATACAAACATGATGGTATTCAGCAGTTGCAATAGCTTATTACAGTGCTACGTTACCAAAGCACTTTTTTTATGAATTGGCAACAAAAGGGCAGTAAAAGCACTTACAGCTTCTCTCCCTAGGCCTGCCATGAACGGCAGAATCTCAGAATCATATTAAAACAACAAAGGGCCATTTCTGAATCAGTCTTTTGGCCCCATGCAAAAATATCTACGATCTGATGACTAATACCGATACTGCCCTCCTGTATATGTCTGGCCAAAGGACCAGCCAGCAGGGGCAACATTGTAAGACACCACACTGCGACCGTCACTGGTGGTTACAACAAAAGAGAGGCTTTGCCCATTAAGGTAGGAGTTGCTTTGCCAATTTTGGCCCCAATTTCTTGACATTGGCTGCCATCTTGTCTTTGAGCCTTTGATTGACACTGCATGCACATCACCAGCTCCTCCGACATTTGTTATAAGGACCAAGTTGAAATATGAATGACCATTTATAGTGAACCTAATCCCTCCGCTTCTCTTGCATCTCACCCTGCAAAAATTGCCAATCCATTCCCCAGAATTAGCCTTACTTGCTGTAATGTTGGGTATAGGTAGATATCCTATATGGTTAAATAGATTTTATGTTTAAAATACACAATACCTTAATAATAAATGAAGTTTTTGTTACCTTCTGTAGAGTACAGGAACAATACCAGCTTGATATTGAGCAATGTGTTGGAAGATGGGCTGAGAGAGATCAAAGTGGTGGTTTGGAGGGTCACACCAGCCACCAGGAGGGCAGAAGTTAGTAGCAGTGACAGTAATGGAGCCGGGAAGGCACCAATGAGGGTCATTAACACACATGAGCTGATAGCAAGCTCCGCAGCTTAAACCATTGTTGAACAGTGCAGTGCTGAGGGCTGCAGTGTTTGTTCCATAGCCTTGACTGTACAAATTCGCATATCCACAAGCTCCTCCTTCAAAAAACACCAAAAAAAGAAAAAAGTCAAAAATATGTTATATTATTACGGATTGATAGCTCTGGTAACTTCACATACCCATTGTCCCAGAAGCATCACCTCCTCCATAGAAAGTGGCATGAGCATTAATCCAACCACCGCCATAATAAGCCTGAACAGAAGAGACCATTGAGAGAAACCCCACCAGAAGAGTCCCCAGAAGAGCCATTTTTGTTTCCTTCCTGCACAAGAATTTGAGTACCCAGTTCAGCATTGTGCAAAATAGTAGTAAGTACTATAAATAATGACTACAAAGCATATAGTTTTCATGATTTTGAAAGCAGTTTTATGAAAGAAAGAGAAAATTGTTGCAGGAAAATGAACCTGGAAAGTAGTTGTTTGAGGAAATGAAGAAGAAGGGCAAGGCTGAGGAGAATTAATAGAGGTTAGTCAACATCAAACCTGACAATCTTTGAGGTGTTGGTGGCATGCAACTGTTAAGTGGTTTTGGAACTGTGTTTTTTACAGAAACAACGTGGTTTTAAGAGCTTTTACAAGCGGTTTAGGGCCACAAACCGCGTGATTCTGAAGTTGTCCGGTAGGAAAATGCCAGGAGAACAAGTCCATTCAAACAGTAACAACATTTTTTTTCATTATTCAAAGATTTACAGATGCAGAGTGAATACTCAGCTGAACCTCAACTTATTTGAATTGGTGTATAAAATCATCAGAAGTTTAACGACAGATTAAACAGTCTTGTTGATGAGATAATCAATATTATCAGATGGATAAAAAATACGGTTAGAGAGTTAAACATGCCAAACTTGATTTGAGCTACTGACTATAAATCCAACTCAAGTTTAGCTTGTTCAAGTGGAACAATTGATCGAATCCACCCTTAACTCTAAGTGTAGCAATTTTAGAAAGAAGATATTTTGATGAATCAAAAGATGATGGAGAAGTGAGTTTGCAAAAGACCGTCTATGCAGTGTAGTGGTTTTGCTATTAAATGCTTTTAAATGAAGTGGACTTGATGGTGGGATATCACCACATGTATAATGTTCTTGTGTTTTGTGAGTTGCGTGATCAAGATTGTGCAACTGACCTGTCTCATTTATCATGCCATGGATGGTGAATGGTTGCCTGCAACGTGGCTTTCCTTTAATGGATAAATTGATTCATTTCTGAAACATGAATACATGGTTTACATGGAACTTCAATACAAGAAAAACTACGGTAGAAACCAGAGAAATTTTCACTATAAATGATGAAAATACGAGACAGAAAAGAGATTGTTATGCTTTTTCTCTAGTTTGTACGGCCCATTTACTCATACTCTAATATATATCACACCTGTTCTGTTTATAGATCATACCCACTTTACCATAGATTACTGTTATTCCATCAATTATCCGTTGTATTTACTTTAGTGTAAAATTTATCGGTCTAATTTTTTCACCAACACTATAAATCTCCTTAAAAATCCACTTTCGTGAATCCCTATTTCTTGAATTTGGATAACCCTCCTTCAGAACTTGAGTCAAGTCATCTCTAAATCTTTAATGATTGTATTATGATTCAAGTTACACAAGAATTAAGAATAAAATCATAAGAAGAAGCAAAAAGTTGATAAAGGGCAGTCAGAATCTAAGGCTTGCTGTACTTTGCTATGAGGTGAGAAAGAAGAGACTATGATTGAAAACTCAAAATATGACCTCCTTCTTTACTTCATTTTTACAGATGATTTCCCGAGTACAAAGTTGATTTTGGGTTGTCTTTTGTCACTGTTAGTAAGGATTCACCGTTGATACAAGTCAGAATGAAAGTTAACTTTCCTTCGACACTGCATCAACTAAAGCAGCTTTTTGCATGGAAGCAAGTACATTTTTTGTCATGGAGAGAAGGTTTCACTTTCATGGCTAATGCAGACGATATATTACATATAGGGATGTGCTCTAACTCGAATAAGACATCTTCAATTAACTCAAACTTATTTGAGTTAGCTTATGTTCAGGTTAGACTTAATTGGAATCTAACTCTAAGTACATATACAAACAATAAATATTAATAAATACAAGCAAAATTAAATTAAGTACTTTATTATAATTCAAAATCATTAATCAGATGATGACATATCAGTTTGTTTGAGTATATTATTATTTAATAGTTTGTACATAAAATATTATTGTTAAATTTAATATTGGAGATTAGTTAACATATAAAAGAGCTTGAATGCTCAAGATTAAGATCTCTTTCAGGATTTATAGTTTTCAAGGACCATCTAATTCAATTTTCTTTTCTGATATGAAACTGGCCATGGCCCCAAGACTTTTTGTACATACAGCGGATCAGATTTGAAAGGAAAAAGTCTAATTCAGTTAACCAAGAGAAAATGGACCTGCAATGAAAAGTCTGGAATGCATAATTGCTGGAACTCCATAATCCAAGGAAAGTTTGCCAGGAAAAAAAAAAGAGGCAAATCTTTTTCACTAGATTAGGTGGGCCTTTAACTTGTTTTCTCTGATAACTAACTTCACAGATTTCATTGATTTGAAAGAGCTAAGCCCTATAAACTATTAAAGTTTCAAGTACCCTTCAAACTTCAATTTGGGCTCTGAACCACCCGAGGCACTCACAAGTTGCTTGCAGTTTGGTGAATATCAAATTGGGTTTGATTTGGTTATTATTAAGCTAAAGTCAAGTTAATTGTTATTCGGATTGGGCATAATACCCTTAAAAATTTAAAATTTTGTATTAGTAAAATTTTACTCCTTCATTTTGAATATATTTAATAAATATGGAAGTTATGAGTTTTAATTGTATCTTTTTAAACTAAGTCAATTTATTGAATCAAGCTGAGCTCAAACCCAATATTTATCTGTTCTTCTAGTGCTTTGTGAAACTAAGCTTTTTTCAGGATACAGGGAATCAACTAACTTATGTTTGTAGAAATATTTAGAAGGGGCTGACTGACAAGAAGTTTAGTGGCAAATTAGGATTCTGGTTGTAGACATATATGTGTTCATGCATGAGCTTGGATTGTCGAAAAATGTGGAGTAATCATCTCCGCTAAATATGTCAGCATTCAGGCTTCCTTTGGGGAAATGAGTGTGAACTTTCATGGTAATCAGAATGCAGCCATTTGGTTATCAACATCATGAAGCTTCAGGAAAGAGGAAGCTTCCTCCTTCAAATGGTTGTGATGTAAGTTTTACAGCCAGTTTCCTCCTGATGGTGATTTAAAAGGGATGAAGATATGTATTAGAATATGCCTTATGCCATTGCTAACACCTCCTAGTAGAGTTACTTCAATCCTATCAAGATTTTATCTCATAATTGGACTGACTTTGACACTGTGAATGCTAGGCCTAATGTGTGAAATGACTAATTTATCTTGTTAGTTGATGGCCAGAGGACTTATTCCCACCCAAGTTCTGACAAGTTTCCAAAATCACAGCCACGGGATTTGAAAAACTCAAAATCTCTCTTGTGGGCCAATTGTCATTAGAATTTTTTATTAGAAATAGGGGTAAACTTGTTATTTTATTAATAATATTAAAAAATATTAAATTCATTATTTTTTTCCTAAATTTTAAAAACTAACAACTTCACCCTTGTCTGAAGTTTTCAAACTTTGAAAAGTCACATTTTTTCCTCAAACCTAGGGTTTTTTTCTTCGACCATCATGTTTGGCGTTGATGACCTCCTCTCTCCACCATAAACAGTTAACCGGTGCACAAGAAGATATCTAAAGACATTGGCGATTGGAAGAGATCTCTTTGTCGATCTCTTCACCTTTAACAAGATCTCCAATTGCTAGTCTCCAGATCTCTTCTTGTGTATCGGTCAACTTTTTAGGGTAGAAAAGAAAGGTTATCAGCATCGGAGATGGTGGTCGGAGGGATGAAGTAAAAAACCTAAGGTTTAAAGGAAAAATGTGACTTCTTAAAGTTATAAAATTTAAGTAAGAGTAAAGTTATTAGATTTTAAAACTTAGGGGGAAAAATATAAATAATTTTATAATGAATTTTAAAATTCTAATAGCAATTAACCCATAGATGAGATTTTGGGTTGTTCAAACCCTACAAGTATGATTTTGGGAATGTATCAAAACTTTGGTGGAAAATAGTCCTTTGGCCTTAGTTGATTTTTCCTTTTTCTAGTGAGTTTTCTTTTTCTCCGGCTTCTGCTAGAACATTTTTTTTTCTTCACCTCTAAGAACCTTTTTTCTCCAAAGTTTTTCAGCTCTTCAATGGCCTCATCACCAATTTGAGTGAACTTAAACTCAAACTAAACTTTATTAAATTCAAATTAAATCACATCCACCCTATCTGAAAGTATGTACAAGGGTTGGTAAGTTACCAGTGCTATTTCATCTATAGCATTGTTACTTTCTTGTATCAAATTTTAATTTACCTCTAATACGGTTGATGATTATCTCTTAATCCCGATAATTAAAATTGATCAACAATTAACAAATGAGTATATTATTGAAGTAGCTGTCTCTGTCCAAAACCAGTATAAGTTGCTCTCGATCAGATTGTAGTCAATGGATATTTTCACCAGCAAGAAGCAGGTTGATGTTTACAGGCCAAAACTTTACTGGGAATAACAATTCCTGTAAAAATGGCAAGTACATTTCAGGATTGAAAGGAACCCACAGTCACATGAAATCACATGGCTTACAGAGAAAATTGACCCTTCGACAAACATCTTTGGCCTACCGGGGAACTGAGTTATCAATTCAAAGGTTTGAGGGATACTGGTGTTGGGGAACAAGGCGTCCAAGAGATAAAACCCAATTGGGAATTTTCTTAATGTCTTTACATGACCAAAACAAATTCACGTCCTGGTGTTGGGGAACATGACCGAAACCAATTCATGTTAAAACAATGAATACTAATGGATATAGACAAACATGATGCACATGTTATCAAAAAAATAAAGCATAAATATCTGTATATGGCTTTTTAAGTCCTCTGTCAATCCTGGGACAATAGAAACAACCAAGCTAGAGTATAACAAAAGGTAAATGAAATTTCCGATGAACCAGTGAAATACATAGAGACAGGAAAATAAACACCGATGGAAGCACTTTACTAGGGCGATACTAGAGCAGTGAATGAGATTAAATTTTGAAACTAAAGATAATAGATCACCGATTCACTATCTAGTATTTGTGTATTGAATATTACTCTTACTAGGAAAATTAGCTACCATAGAAATTGTTACCATAAAAAAGGCCCTATGCGTGTCAAACTTATCAAATCTAGAGTTTTCAATATACTTTCAGACATTAGAACGATTAAGAGAAAATCTTTGAAAAATTATAGGATACACCAATACCTTTTTATAAATAAAACTACATATAATAACAATAAATATTAATTTGTATAGTAGTAACAATGTTTCGTAGTGTTATTTATAACTCAAAATCTTTTAATCATATAATAAAATGTTATGGAGGATACACAAATTAATACTCATTATTTCATATATCTGCCATTGCTGAAATGCTTTAACAATCGAGGAGCATGCAGTGTGGCTTCATTGGCTGAGGAACAATCACTTATAATGCCATTGATGGCCATAAAGCGCACATAAATTCTTCATTTATTTTTCTTTCTCCCTTTCTATTAATTTGGTGGATAGGCAGTAGGATCAATTTTGAAGCAAGCCGACAAAAAGTTCTTGCTAAAAATTGCAATACAATCAGATGATCGTAAGATGGTTTGGAATCTAGATGCAGTCTTCTAATGGTGTCCCGAAGGAAATAACAAGAAAGAAGAAAATGATTTCCAATCATCAACATAAGATCAAATGAGAATTTTTTTTCCAGACTCAACAGCAACATAAAGAAATGCTGATAAAGGCACAAGTTTTAGGTGGACGAAGAGATACGACATCATCGAACATAATGAGGGTGACCCGGTGTTGACACAACACCAGGATGTACATTAGGCTGAACACCTGCCTGTGTCATCGCCATACCAGGTTGTGACAGGGGTGAGGAACCAGGAGGTGTTGGTGCACCGGCAAAGGCAGGAACTGTTGGTGGGTGTGTTTGACCAGGATAAGCACCAGCAACCGATACATATTGTGCGCCCGCCTGCGCAGATGGATTCCATAATGGCACTTGTCCGCCAGGAACCTGAGGTTGCATGGCAGCTGTGGCAGCATACTCACTGCCAGGATACATGGACACGGCTTGAGGATTCTGCCATGCAGGTTGTGCAGCAGAGACAGCAGGGATCTGCTGTGCAGCAAGCAAAGTGGGGTCCTGGACAGTGTAATCTCTACTTTTATCACTGTAAGCCTACAAGTAGCAATTTGAAGAAGTCAATATGGTTTATTAGGCAAATCCCATGAACTATATAATGTAATTAGAAATGACAGAACAAAAAAGAAACAAAGCAGAGGGGCAATCAAGTGTCAAGAAGCATACTTTTTAGGTGCCAATTGTTTTTTCGACCATGAATGAATCCACTTTTTCTTCTAGGGATGTCTATATTTTTTCCTCTTTTATTTTCTCATGAACATTAACTTAAAGCATATATTTATACCTTAACATTGAGATCAGTATGACGAGAGTATGATAGATGAAGCTTACAATAGCCACCATCATATATGCAATGTCCCTCTAAAGATTCTTTTGCAAGTGCAGCTGTCGTGACATCTGGAAATAAGAAATCTAACATTAGTACAGCCTAACAAAAGCCTCAAAACAGAAGGTAAGAACACAAAATAATACATAATATAGCATATTAATGCCTTGAAAGACTAAAATAAGAAAACCAAGTATCATAAATTGAAGAACATCCAAATGAAGATAAAAGATTGTCGGTTCCCAAAATAAATTCCAGTCTGTACAAAGAAAGTGTTCAACTATCAAATATGTTCGGGGACAGGCACGGACACAGAAAACATAAGCGAGATGATGGAAGCTGAACTAAAAGGAATGGTTGATAAATCCTGAACTTCAAGAAAAGGATATGATAACATTGCTCTCTTAGACAAATATGATGATTTGATTTAAATGAAGAGAGTTTTAAAAGCTCCAATATCCAAAATCCATAACAGACTCCCATACCTATCTTATTAGAGTAAGCAGCTGACAATGTCACACTAAGATTGAAATATCGCAACAGATCAGCAATTACCTTTTACTGCATTGGACAAATTTTTTTCTTTGCTATTCAAATTCCTAATCTTTCTAATGAATCCACCAAGCTTAAAACTGCAAAGTATAACCTGACCCTAAAACTTGGTCGTTAGTGCCCCCGAGCATTTGAACACTTGACCTCTTAGTTAAAACCATGGTCCAATAGTCAATCCCACAAAATAATTATGTTCAATGAAATGTACCATAGACTACTTTAAGACTCTTAAAAGTAATGATTCAAACTAAGACTTCAGTCAGACATTACTTAGTCTAGGCTTAAGACACTTGAAATCTTGTCCCCCACTAAAATCATATTTGCCCGAGCATTGACTTTCGTGTTACCATAACTAAAAAGTCTACAAAAATACATCAGTTAAAAACATCTTCATTCTCCAATTTCTTGCATATAGGAGAAGTGAAGAAAAAAGTCAAAAGAGGAAAGAGGAAAAGAACACAAAGACGCATTCACCTTTTAGGTTTAAACTATATATTAACATGCCAAAAATATGATCCAAATCCCAGAAAGATTCTTGAATGAAGAGTCAACAAAAAAATGAAGAAATTGTAGTGAAGTAGCAACTTACATGCTAGAATTATAAAATGAAGATGCTTCCAAGACATGAGGCTTGTGTTAAAAAAAGGAGTTAACATAGGTATAAGTAAGAAAATAACACTCAGGAAGGCAACTAACCAGGATATTGAACAAGAGCCTGTGTTCCGCCATTTTTCTCAAACATAGCAATTTTCTGGACAGTGCCAAATGCAGAAAATACCTGTAGCAGGTAAATAAACAACATTGTATAAGATAAAATCGAACTAATAAATCAGTAATACATGTGAATGAAACATATATACAATTACTCACTGTATGGAGGACATCTACTGTAACAGCATACTGCATATTCTCAATTGAAGCAAGAAGCACATTACTCTCAGGTTCTTTCTTCTTTCCATCAGGACCAACAATAGGCTGGAGATGACACTTGTCAGAACAATCATTACAACAGAATATGACAGATATATCAAAAAGGTACCTGCATAAGACCCTCAATTGCTGTAGGATTCACAGGAAGGTAGGGATTCGTATAGTCCCTGCAGTATTTATCAAACAAGATCAATCTCTATCATTCACGTATTATACATCACTGCTTATACATGAGCTTCAGAAACTGTAATAGGAATAGAAATACAACCAAACAAAATCATAAAATGCAAAAATATGAATATGAATACAAACATAAAATGTCCAGTCACTGTATAAACAAATTTGGTAAAATACATCCATGCAACATATATACACGCATGAAAAGCCAGGTTGTCACTATGCATCCAGAAAATTTATGCAAGGTAGAGAAGATTCAACGGATTAATGACAAAGGCCTCATTTAATACGGTTCACAACAAATATACAAGTAACATACTGACAAAGAAGTTTGAAAAAACATTAAACTACTTTCAAAAGATTAAGGAAATTACTACTCTTACATGACAACAGATCTGTGATCCGTTTATCAAGCTTCACTAAGATACGAGAGAACAAAAACACACACATAAGTCAGAAAGACCACAGATATGAAAAGCAGACAATAAAGAGTAGTGTAAAAGACTGAACATGATCACACTGAAGAATAACAAAACATCAGATTGTCAACCTCTTGGTTCCTCCATTACCTGCTCCGATGAGATTGAAACTTTATATTCAAATCAGTGTGCGCAGAATATGAAATACGCAAGTGGCAGGAGCCAACATGTTGTGGAAGCAGATACCTGAATTGAAAATTCATGACACAACTTAAATATCTTATTCCAACTAAGTAAATTTCAAAAGTGAATTTGGAAAAATTCTTTGGGGAGAGGCAGAGTCAGGGCATGCCTGGGAATACTTCTTCCATCCAATGCATTCCTTGCTGCAGATGCAGTTTCAGCATCAGTGAACTGAATCAATGCCTGCCAAGATATCCAAATTTGATAATGAAAACAAAAAATAAATGAAAATTCAAAACTACCAAAATCCAATTCTGATTTCTCACCTGGAAACCAGCAGCCTTCTCAAAAGTGGCTATCTTGTGCACAAAACCAAAGGCAGAAAAAACCTGAAACAAGTTTCAGATAGATATTATCAGATGGTAAAAAATATGAAAAGATAACAATGAATAGGCCACAAGGTACCACTCCAAACATTGATTCAGGAGAAGGAGAAAAATCCAAATGGATAAGATATAGGTGCAGAATGACACCTGTACATATATGCGTCAAGATAGACCTTAGAAAGGAGTATGAAGGGCATGATAAAATTTCCAAACTGTCTCCAACGAAAAAATCTAAATAAGAGACATAACCATCTGTGATTCAATTGATCTTAATCAAAATTGATATAATTTAATTTAGGTGACAATTATGAGAAGGCAGAAAGATTATTTACTGATTAAAGGGGGAAAGCTATTAACACAAAGATTTCCTATCAAAATTGGGAATAATAAAATGCAAAATAAGAATGAAGAATACCAACTATGAAGGACATAAGATTTTTTATATAAGCAACATAACACTGCTCTCAAACGAGTCACATAATATTACACATCAGGCATCACTCCATCAGTCACCACATGTGACATGCCAAGTTTAATCACAGTATATTCAATCAGAGCAATGCCAACATTTCCAATGTTCCATACGAAGATGCATTAGAAAGATAAAAAGAACTGACAGACAGAGAAGGGAAAGTGGAACAATCGGTATGTATGATTTCTTTCCTGCTGCAGTGCACAATATATTGTTAAGTGGGAAAAAACTAAGAATATAAGCATTGCATAGGATTGCACAAGATTCAAGCTTTGAAAGCTATTTCCAAGACCCCAACTTATGTTGTTGGTTCATGAAACATCTTGATAACCAAAAGTTAAAATTACAATAGAAAAAAGCATAAACTGCATTACATTCCAGACAAAACACAAGAAACAAGCTACTTTCATGCTCTATAAGTCGTAGATAATGGAAACAATAAATGAACATGTGAATGTGATATTTTTGAGCCCAAATGGGATACTTTGAAACAAAAAACACTTACCAGGTGAATGACATCAATGCTCACGTCACCAGCTTCTACACCTTCGATAGTTACCAGTAGAACATTTCCAGGAACATCTCCTAGACTCTTGTTGTTGACAATTTCATGTCTATTAGAATACTGAATATACACAGTTTTACCTCGAATCTGTGCAGGTTCTGAAGAAGAAGCATAATACGACACCATTGAAATGGCTTGATTTAAGTCTGCCTGCAAAAATTCAATACTTCAATCAACTTATAGAAAAGAAATAAAATTAATTGTAATTTGCCAACATTGACTACTCAAGAAATAGTAGTCATTTGATTAAGGCTTTGCTAAAACTAGATGTACTGGCACTAGTCCAGTTTAATTTGCACTCTCATGCAAGTAGAACTCAACCCAACTAAGCATTGATCCCAAACCGTTGGTTCCACTACATAAATACCATAGCGTCTCATATTGGGCACTAATTTCAACAAGTTGTTTAAAATTCAGATCACTTTATCACTACTTTTTCAACCAAAACATTTGTAATGGAGCACCAAATGTCAACATTGGATATGACTCAACCATCCCAGTCAACCTCATGGAGCACTGAATGTCTAAATCGGGTATGAGTCCACCATCTCAGCCAATTTCCCATTTACCCATAGTCAACCACCCCCACCTCTACATTCTCACTCTTATCTAGTCATTCTATTCACCTCATACTTCCAACTTATCTCCTCATTTCAATGACGTGCATTTTAGAAACTGGTCGTTCTTGACTGCCCTCGGTTTGAAGTTACAATCTTAAAATTGTCACCCCATAATGCAAGTATTATCAATAAATTGCATCAAAAACCAAACCATACAAAATTAATTAACTCAAACTAATTTTACTATAACAGAAAAAACCAATTCATCACATTCAAATTACATCGTAAATATCTAAATTTTCTTTTTTCCCAAGTAAAGCTAATAAAAAGAAATCAATCTTCAACGAATTTGAAACAAAGTAATCTAAGTACTTACGAATTCAACGAAGGCCTGGTTACGATTAGGGCCAACATTGATCTTGGTGTTAACGATCTTACCAAAGGGTTTACCTAGCTCGACAAGCTCCTCTTCCATACACTCCCAGGGGAGGTTACGGAGATGGAGGACCTTCGACGGAGTCTGAGTGTATCGGAACTGTGGCTGGCTGGAGGTTGACATCTAGATTTTAACGAGTTTTAGGGTTTGAACCACGTTTGGTTGCCTAGAAATTTCCTGGGGAAAATTTTTGTTTTCGGGAAGATGAGATAGTTTCTGTTGCGTGTGCTGTGAGGATTTTGTAGCAATTAGAAGATATATTTGTCGAAATTCCTATTTTGGGCTTTTAATGAAAGAATCTCTGGCACTAGTTGATGAGGGCATTATTGGTATTAAATGTCTATTTTATTTTTTATATTCATAAGTGCAAAATCCATTTTTATTAAAACTCGAATGAATTCGAATGTATAAAGAATATGTAACACATTCTATTTGATTAAATATAGTTCTAATGTTTATAATCTGTCACAAATTTAATAACCAATTATGCTGATCAAGATCCAGATCGTTTTTCAGATTAGGGTTATACTTAATCCAAGTTTGAAAATATTTATGTAGCATCTTTTTTATATTTTCAGTAAAAGAAGTTTTCTCTCCTGTAAGAGGGAAAAAGTAAAGTTAGGACAAAAACAATAAAAACATTAATATTCAAAACTTTTGGGGAATTATGTAATTATCAAGAATCAAACGGCCTGTGTTGCACGTGTAACAGGTTCCAATAAAAGAGCGGAAACCAAATACAAGGCTAGGTCTAGGTCAAAATCAAAACCCTAGAAATCAAGCAAGCACAAAAACAAACACAACTCAGAAGCAAGAACAACTTTTTGCCCAAATCTTGCACTCTCTCTCTTCCATACATCGACTTCCATCGAGCTCGAAGTTGTTCTCTATCAATACGGTACCGTATCTGTTCTCGAACTGGGGTTTGAGTTGTCCTTTATCGTTCGGGATTCGGATCTAGTTAATGTGAATTATGGATTGACTTTGTTTTTATTTATTTTTGGAATTTTTATTTTCAATTCTAATTTTTATGTTAAATTTCGTCGAGGGGTTTTGTTTTCATATGTTTCATGAAGAATTTAGACGATGATTTTTTGGGTAAGGTTATGATTTGATTGTATTTGTGATACGGGTGGGAAGTGTTAAAGAAAATAACGTATTCTTGGTTCTCTCTAATTTCTCTCTTCTTTCTTGATTGTGGATTTCTTCCTTCTGGTTTTGCCTTCTTTCTTCATCATCTCTTCTTCAATTAGTTCAGTCCACATTAATTTGGATGGTTCATTGTATTGGTTTTTTATTTGTTTTATGATTTATCAGATATATATTTGCTTAGCTAATGGCGGGTCAGAGGAATAATTATGGGAAGCGGTCACATTCGCATTCTGACCATCCAGACAATGGTTCTAATAAGAGGAGATATTCAGGCGATGATAGAGATCAATTCGTGATCGGTTCTGATGATACTGTGTACAGGTACTTGTGCCCGGTAAGAAAGATTGGGAGCATCATTGGAAGGGGTGGGGAGATTGTCAAGCAGTTAAGAGTAGACACTAAATCAAAGATCAGGATTGGGGAGACAGTTCCGGGGTCTGAGGAACGAGTGGTTACTATTTATAGTGCTAGTGAGGAGACTAATTCCCTTGAAGATGATGGCAAATTAGTATCTCCCGCCCAAGATGCGCTCTTCAAAGTGCATGACAAAGTTGTTGCGGATGAATTGAATGGTGATGAGGACTCAGAAGGAGGTCACCAAGTTACTGCTAAGCTTCTTGTTCCATCTGATCAGATTGGATGTGTTATTGGGAAAGGTGGACAGATAGTTCAGAATATCCGTAGTGAAACCGGTGCTCAGATTCGCATTCTTAAGGATGATCATTTGCCTACTTGTGCCTTGAGCTCAGATGAGCTTGTGCAGGTATTCTTAACAAAATATTATAGCTTTTCTTGTTCTGCTAGCATAACTGTATAACAGATGCCTGTGCTTTTTGTCCATGGTTTTTGAGACTTTTTTATATGATCTCATGCAACCGTGCAGAATATAATATTGCTTCTATTATTCAAAAAATATGAAAAGCATTATGTGGTTTCTGAGTAGCTTCTTTCTAGAAGCTATCTTATTATCTACCACTAGAGAGTAATGGGAAAAGATAGGTCATGTTTTAATATTATTTTCCTGTTGATATTGTGTTAGTATTACTTCATGGCGTGGTAGAGTTGCTTGTGTTTCTGCCATCTATCGAGCTTTCATGTCTTGGATTTTGATCTGTATTCATGAAGTGGTTTTTATACACTCTAACATTTTGGCCTCTGCTAATTAAAGTCTTTGACTACCTGTATCTATGTAGCAAATTTACTCATATCCACGAAAACAAATAAAAATGAAGGAGCTATCACTTTTTCCATACCTTCTTGGCTTAGACTTCCAACTGATCTTACTTAATGCCTTTTCTGTTGGTGCACAGATATCTGGGGAAGCTGCAGTTGTGAAAAAAGCTCTTTACCAAATTGCTTCTCGCTTGCATGAAAATCCATCACGGACTCAACACTTTCTTGCTTCTGCTATTTCCAATGTGCATTCTTCTAGCACTTCACTTATGGGTTCAACTGCTGCTGGCCCAATTGTGGGAATAGCTCCATTGATGGGTCATTATGGAGGATATAAAGGTGACACCTCTGGTGACTGGTCACGCTCCTTATACTCTGCTCCAAGGGATGAGATGTCTTCAAAAGAATTTTCCCTTAGGTTGGTTTGCCCTACTGCTAATATTGGAGGTGTGATTGGCAAGGGTGGAGCCATAATCAATCAGATTAGACAGGAATCGGGGGCATCCATCAAAGTTGATAGTTCAGCAACTGAAGGAGATGATTGCTTAATATCTATTTCATCTAAGGAGGTTGAATTTTAACATTTTTCTGTACTGTATTTAGAATTAATAAATGGGAAGGATCTTTCTGTGTATTGCTGATCATATTGTAATTTTACACCATTCCAGTATTTTGAGGACACATACTCTCCAAGCATAGAAGCAGTTGTGCGGCTGCAACCCAGATGCAGTGAGAAGATTGAGAGAGATTCTGGACTAATCTCATTCACTACCCGCCTATTAGTTCCAACCTCACGAATTGGCTGCCTTATTGGTAAAGGAGGAGCTATTATAACTGAGATGAGGAGACTGACTAAAGCTAACATTCGCATTCTTCCTAAAGATAGCCTTCCAAAAATAGCATCTGAAGATGATGAGATGGTGCAGGTAGATATTAAGGCCTTTTCTTATACATGTATTCTTATTTTTTTTTCTTTTTTATTTTTAGTTGCTCTGTATCTAATATTTAATGGTAACCATTCATTGCTAACTGTTGATCAGATATCTGGAGACCTTGATCTTGCCAAGGATGCTCTCATACAAGTAACCAAGCGGTTAAGAGCTAATCTTTTTGATAGGGAAGGTGCAGTTTCTGCATTTGTGCCAGTTCTGCCATATCTTCCTATGCCTGAAAATGGATCAGACAGCTTTAACTATGAAAGTAGAGAAAGCAAGAGGCATGTGCGTGGGCATCCTTATTCTGGTGGCTATAGCTCAAGTGATTTGGGGGCTACTGATAGATATGGAAGTTATGGTGGTTCACAGGTATTTTAGTGACTACTATGAATTTTACTTGCTCTGTCATTCATTTCAAATTTACTTCAGCACAAATATATATGTGTGTGTATGTGTATGCATGCATGCATGTATGTATGTATGTATTTAAAGTTTTGCTATGTTATATTAATCTCTTCCTGAATTAAATTTATATCTTTGCATACATTTGCCCTGCTATACGGGCTTTTTACATTTTCCTTGCTATGTAAAAAAAAAAAAAACATTTTCTGCAAAACCCATTAATTATTTGCTGTGTAATAATTTTATGAATTTATGTAGATTGGTGGTAGTGGCAGTTCTTATGGAGCTTATGGAAGTTATTCTTCGGAACGTAGTGGTGTTTCTGGGTAAGAATTACTTTTTTTTGGTCGTTCTTACTACTGCCCTATGTCTTGGGTATTTTTTATCAGTTAATTTTTTCTTATCCTGGAATACAGTCTAGTTATGCTCTCTGGTTACAGATGGTGTAACTCCTTGAGTTGAGGATGAATTATAGGAGTTTTTCTTTGCATGCCTTGGATTTTGTCCTAGTGTCTCTAATTAGATTCCCTCATTTGTGCGCTTTAAGTTTCTAGTTTTTGTTTTGTTTTGTATGGTTATTTTATCGTTTTGCTGCTTTATAACCTGAGAGTCCTTATTATTAGCTTCTGTTACCAGGTTATCCAGCCATACCACTGTTTCTCGGCGCAAAAGCTATTACTAGAATCCAGTGATGTCCATGCAGGTAGTTTGTGGTTTCACCTTTTACCCTCTTAATTGATATAACTAACAAAATCCTTTTGTCTAGGCCAGTCACTTACTAGTATATGACAGTTTGATATATACCTATCCAACTCCCTATATGTAGGATTCTGATGTTCTTGTTTTCCCACTGTTGCCTCTCCCTTCCCAATTGAACAGCTGAGATCCATGAAGCCTGAAGCCAGCCCACTGCCTCTTTTGATGAAGCCTGCCTAAATTGGAAGACCAGATGAACCAGGGTTGACATACTCATGGCCCACCCTCATGCATGTACTTAATACAGACTAAAAAAATGTGGAAGACTTTTTTGTTCTCTATTGAGATTTGCCATGTCCATGACACCAAATTCACTAAGCTCTACATACTGTGCTCCCAAGAACCTGTATATCTAGCATGCCTATATTGTGGCGTTATTTGCTTTTATCTTTCCCTAGTTGAAGTTTTTTTCTTAGTACAAAACTATGTTGCCTCCATCTTTTGCCGTTTATATTAAGTGTGTCAATTTTTGTTTACCTAGCTTTTGTCAGCTCCAGTGTTCCATTTTTATGGTTGTTTTAATCTATATGAAATCAGTCCCTGGAATCTTAAACTAGTATGGCCAAGTTGTGAAATTTACATGGTTAATTTGGTTGCATTGATATTTTATGCTTTCTTTATTTCAATTCAACGGTAGGCATCGATACTTTGTCTTTACAATCTAGTGCTCCTTGGTTGTGAAGTACAGCTGTCTACAATATTGCCCTTTCATTTCTAGCCTGCTGGAAAAAAGAGGAAA
This sequence comes from Mangifera indica, assembly GCF_011075055.1. Classification (NCBI taxonomy): domain Eukaryota; kingdom Viridiplantae; phylum Streptophyta; class Magnoliopsida; order Sapindales; family Anacardiaceae; genus Mangifera; species Mangifera indica. The sequence goes on along the minus strand of NW_025401145.1, from coordinate 152,175 downwards.
AAAACATGCATGACACAGCAGAGTGAATAATGGAGCCTTTATACTGATTTGTGCACAGCTTGGCTATATGACTCTTAATATTAGTGGAGTAGAGTGACTTTGGTTAGAAAACTAACAGAAGTGTGTTATGATCCCGTCTTTTCTGCCCAAATTGTCTGGATGTGGTATTTCTTTACGGTTTTTCAGATAATCTCATTTGTATTTTTTAATTTGGCCTATCAGGTTATTCCCTTTCAATTTCAATTTTTTGCATATTCTTTTGTGCTTATTTTTTTAGCCTTCTTATCTGTTTAGCTAATTCATGTTCTCTGAAGTAATAATTGCTAGTTTATGCAGCTTACATATGCATTGTTGGAATCTGAAATTTAGGGTATGTTCAGTCATGCTTCCGATTTCTGGTTATTCAGTTTTCTGTGGAATTTGTATCATATATGCATTGTTATGTTTTCAATTTGAGTTTTTAGAAAATAGGAAAATGATAACAGAAAGCAGTCACTGACTACCTTTTCTCTTCAATCTTTTCCATTTCTTTCTCATCTTCAACCTATAACAATATTCATCTAAAGTTGTAGATCTCTCAAACCAGAAAAAAACATTGTCATAATCCTTTCAGCTTCCAGAGAATTTCCGGTTCATTAAGATAACATTTGTTTTAAGGTTTACCAAACTTGAAATTCAATTAATTTCTCTTAGTTTTGTGGCTTATAATTAGAGCAGAGAATAAATACCTTTTATTTTCAGTTTTTTCCTTTTTTACCAAAAATCTTCCTCGTGTGTAATATGAGTACACAAGATTGTCTTCCCTTTCTTTCATCTTCAACCATAACCATCTCATCTTGATGTCCCAAAGAAGAAAAAATTCATTATGATCCTCCTATTTGTCTCTGCTTTCGGTTACTTTGACAGACAAAGCAAACTCTCTTTTTCCTAGTTATTGTACAAATTCCAAGACTAATACTAAAAAAAGAGAATTCAAAAGCATAGTCATGGTTTCTTGGCAATTTCATTTGGGTAAGGTTTGGAGGTCATACTTTCTGGGCAATTTCATATGGGTAAAGGTTTGAAGCTTGTCTTAGGAAAGAAATGTCTGCAGTTCTAGAGCCCTCATCTGAATGGTACGTTGCATGTTATTTTTTCATGGAATACTATCTACTAAACAGCACGTTGGCTTCTTCAATCATAAATATTTTTCTGTGATTGAGAATGTTTCCAACTTTGGCTAATTTATTTCAATGTATCTCTCTCGGGTTTTGGCATATCATCTTGCAGGTAATTTAGTGATTGGAAGCAAATTCAATTGTTTCCCATTGTTCACCTGCCTGATATTGTTTCTACCTTGTATCTCTATATGATTGTACAAAAATAGAAAGTGTATAAAAGATTGACTTCATATTGGCATATTGTACTGAACTATGCATAATATGGGTGGATTGGAATGATGTATAGATGCAGATCAAATTACCATCAACTTACCATCATCAACCTTATGCATGAAGGTTATCGGGTCCTGACTGGTCCAAGGGTTGATTTGGGTTATGTTGGTCTTATCAGTTTGACTGACGATCACATCGATAAACTGTTTAAAGTGACATTAGAATAATATTTAATTAAAACAAAATTATAATTTGATGATATGTAGTATATTTTTCTAGCCAATGGACTCGGATTGAGTCTCAACTTGACTAAGTTGAAAATGGAGGCTAAGCCCATCCATGCAATTGGAGGGATTTGGACAGCTGCACGATTCTGCAATCCTAAAGGTTGATGTACATTTAAACCTTGATGGATGGGTCTAATCCAGGTTTCAAATCAATAATTGTTTTCATAAAAATTCAAAGAGCATGGTAGCTGGTGAATTCCAGTAACCATGATATTATTTTGAAAAATCAATAATCCAGGTGTACTCTATTTTGAAAAATCATTCCAACTTCGTAGTCAGTGCTTATGTGAATAAATTTGACCATAAAAGGTGACGGATCCTAAAGTCATTGAATATTATTTTAAATTATTTAATTTTATGATGTTATTTTATTTTTTGTATTTAAATATATGTAATTTAATTACATGATATTATTTTATTTGTGTATATAATTTTATTATTTATAAATTATCTTCTCTTATTCAAAATATAATAAAATTATTTATATAAATAACGTGTATAATTTTATTTATAAATAATAATATGTTTCGATATAACTAAGTATTGTTTTATCTTTTATTTAAAGTATCAAATCATATAATGATACGTTATTGTTTATGTACATTAATAAAGTAAGATCTTATGGGTATAATTTAATATTTGAAACTTTTAAACATATATTGATATTGAGTAGTGTTATGTGTAAAAATAATATATATAATTTTGTATATAATAATAATATATTATTATACAGTTGGATAGTTTTAAATTAGAAATAAAAGAATATCTAATTATATAATAATATATTATTATTTGTGTATATAATTTTATTAATCGATATTTTTCAGAAATTGAGTTATAAGCTCATGAGCTAACTTGGCTTACCACCACCAATAAGTCAAATTCAACTCAAGAGCCGAACCGCAAACTAGTCATGTGCAGCTCTACTCAATTTACACCCCTAGACAGACCCTCACGTCGTTTTATGATTAAATGGAGTAAATTTGATCCCACCTAACTCAACTCACTCAGGAGCAAAGACCCAAGAAGTAGTACTGCCAGAAACCAGTCAAAAAAACAGTTACAGAGACTTAAATGAGGCAGAAGCTTTTGGCATCCAACTTTAATTTGGTGACGAGTAGATCTTTAGGGTTAACGCATCAACTTAGACGATGGAGACTTGTCTGTCCATATTGTTTCTTAATATAAATCTTGGTTTCTGTACCCATGCAAAGTCACATCCTTCACCAATGAACCCCTCAAGCAACTCAACTTTCTTTCACTCATTGAATCACCCACAAAATTGACACTTCTATACCTGCCCTCTTTCAGCAAAACCCTGCACCATTTAATACTTGAATTCAATAGCTCTGAAAAAACTGAAAAAAAAAAAGACTTAAAAATTATTTATAAGCAACAACTACTGCTAGGGCTTCACTGCCATGTGGGTTTTCCATCCAATCTCCTTCTTGTTCTCTTCTTGTTTCCGCAGTTTTTGTTAGGTTCTTTCTTTGTTCATGCAACTGAAGAATGATGGGTTCTCCATTGGGAAATCAACTTCTTGATTATCTGCCACTTTTCTGATTTTTTTCATCATCTAAGGTCTTGCATGTGGGAATGAGGCTATGTGGTGCAGCCAAGGATGACTTGCCGATGAAACTTTCATTGTTACCCGTGGATATCGTATCCGCAAGTTTGATTAAAGAGGAGTTTTGATTTGCATAACATTATGTCATGCTTAAATTTGTGACACTAATTAAAACATAATGTGTGTCATCGGCGAGTCATTGTTGGCTATATGACTGTCTCATTCTTTCATGCTAGATTTACGATGATAAATTTGTTAACTTCTATGAGGGTTTCTGTCTTCAGGTCAGTTTCTTTTTGCCGAATCCTCCACAGACTTTCTGCAGGTTTGCATTTCTGTTCTTTTACTAGCTTAAACATGAACATGGCTTAGTTTATGCTGCTAGCTATTTAATGGCGGTTCATTTTTCAGCTACTGAATCGGAGTTGCCATGTTAATTCTAACAGAATTACATTGTAGGGTCTGCATATGCAAGCTCCCTGCAGTTTATGGTAATTATTTGCAGACTTGATTCTGGAAATTTTGAAGATTGGTTCTACCTCAGTTTCATGCATCTAGCACCGAAGAATCAAGAACATAATGGTCAGGAAAATTAGAACATAATATTATTCATTTCCCTCAAATCAAATGAAATACGTAGGCCCTGTTCTTAGGAAGAAAGTTTTGAATGATTTCATGGCTATAAGGTTAAGATTTCATTAGGGGTAAATTTGATCCGAACTAAACTATGCTTAAAACCGATTTGAGTTTGAAATAATATTTCATATACTAACAATAAATACAAAAACGGGTATAGGAAGTGATATGTCATTATATAATTAAGTAATTTTAAATTTAAGATAAAGTAAATAATAAAACTATGTATACATATTTTAGGTATATAAATATATACACATTTATATATGTCATCATATGATTGAATGTTGATGACATATAAGTGTGTATAAAATTATGTACCCAAAGTAAATATACATAATATTACTCTAAAATAAAATTTAATTACATATAATATATCTGGGTTTGTTCTCATATTTGTACTCAAATTATTATAAAGTGAATTTCATAAATTAAAATCAAGCCAAACCCACAAAGAGAGAATGCCAAAACTCATCAATAATGTTTCTTTTTTAATCAAATCTTACGTTAACAAAATCTAAAAAAGATGTTGAGTGTGTATGAATATTTTACATCATTTAAGGATAATAACATGATTGATTAAATAGTATGTCAACTTTTACAGTAATAATATGTATTTTGAGTTGTACAATTTAAAAATAAGCTCAAAATAATGATGGATTTTGTGTTCAAAACAAACAACTTTGTATTCACAATAGATAATGGATTGGGGTATTGGATCATGATGTTACAAAAAGGGGAAATGAGAGCCTCTTGAAGAAGCAATCCAAACATGAGAACAAAGAGGCCAACACTGGGGATTCATTCTTTCTGCTACTCTTTCTTTTCTTCAGTTCCATTTTCCTTCTAAAATGGAATATTGTGACTTAAATTTTTTACCCTTGCAAACAAAAATATTCTTAAAATGGATATTATTACCGTTATACTCAACACTTATATAATTTGTAAGTTTAATATATTCTTTTTTTTGCACAAATAATAAATACAAATATTATGTAATTAGATGATTTTGAATTAGAAATAAACTAAAAAGTAAATTATCTAATAATATAATGACACATTATCCAGTAATACCTATCCGTTTGTATATATAGCTGTAATTACCATTTCTTGTTATTCACAATGTGATTATAAAAATTTTGATACAAGTGCTTATTATTGAAAGAATTTAGACTTTAGTAATTACCAATGAAAATATGAACATTCAATTTTTAGTTCAACCCTAAAGCTCAAATTCAAACAACTTAAATCAAATTCAATCCTAAAATCCACAATATGCCAAATTCATTCTCAACGCTTTTGTAGATAGAGATGAATTGAATAGTAGTTATTGATCCAAACTTTGGCCCCAATTCTAGATTCAGGTTCACTTATTTAATGGTGGCCAACTTTTTAATAATTAAAAAGAAATCTTAATTACCCAATTAATTATCTTTGAAGAATTATTGATTAAGATTGACTAATTTTGTGAACTTTCTATTTTATTAATTCAAGTCCTTGTTGAAATAGATTATAGTTTTATAGAATAATTTTGTCATAATTTTTTTTTAAAAATTTTTTATAATGACTATATGATTAATTTCTATTTCTAAAATCTTTTTTAATTTGAAAAAATAAAAGAAAGATAAACATAGATATGTCAGATTTAAATATCCTATAATGTCTCAATAGTTTTCTATTCTAATAGAATCAAATTCGACTAGAACAAGACACTAAAGTAAGATAAAAGTAAAAAAGTAAGCGGAGAAGATAAAGAAAGGAAGGAGAAATGAGGGTAACAAGGGATTCTAAACGGTATTATTATTATTCGTCGTCCTAGCCCTTGATACCAGAAAGGGAATTTTCCACATCACTTTCTGATGTCGAAATCAAAATAATAATGGTTTTTGATTCCATTCGTCAAAGATTCATATTCTTATATTCTTAGTTTAGATTTTTTTCAGGCTTATCAGAACCTTTTTTTAATACATCTACTACAAGTATACCCTTTGCTTATCTCTCTCATATAATACTCTATAAATTAGAAAATCGATAACATATCGATCCAGATAAAAAGATTTTTGTCTCCGGACGATAAGAGTTAAGATAGGGCAATTTGAAGCATTATCACCATAAAATACTATAGTACAAGAAAAAAATCCTATAATCTTGATATCATTATTTAATAAAACTATGTGCACTAAAAATTATTGTTAATTTTTGTTTCAATGATTTAGAGAATAAGCTCATGAATGTTTTAGTTCTTAATAGCGAGAGTTAAATTGGAGTATTCCTGGCTAATTGTGCATCTAAAGTAGGATTAAGAGTCATTTAATTGCCTCTAATCAGGCAATATTTTCAAGTCAATCAAATTGGATTAATTACAAAATTCCAACAATTAATTGATAATTGGGTAGCGTAACTCTTTAATACTAATCAAATTCAAACATTATTATTTAGTATTAGTTTTCAGCCAATTGTTTTTCGTCACGTTGTTTCTCCCTGTGGTGGTATCGTGTCGGAACAGAGGAAGCAGGGCCCACTTGAAAGATTTTTAAGTTCGGTATTTTACTTTTCATTTCATTCAGTCACAACTCTCCACGTGGATTAGTTTGGTCGTGAATCCTTCGGCAGCAACGGCGGCACTGTCTATTCTTTCTTTTCGACTTACGTGGCGGAAATCGACCGCTGACTGAGTAATGGTATCCTGGCCATCGGATGAAGAAGGTTGCCGAGACGGTTTAAATTCTTCTAAAACAGTTGATGCTGCCACGCGTCCCTAATGACAATTTAATGTAATTTTTTATTTTGTGAATATGAAATGACTTATTTGGCATTTCTACAATTTTCCTACTAATTTTAATCTGCCTTCCCTTCACATTGATTTGTCCATATATTTGATCTCAATATATAAAGATAGATGCAAAATTTGCATTATTATTTTTCCTCTCTCAAACTTATTTCATAACAATAATACTTTATGTATTAACAAAATTGATACTATCGGGTACTAATCATATGTCATTATTTAATTTAATAATTTTAAATTATAAATAAAATAAACAATTAAATTATCTAATAATACTTGTTAATATGCATTTTGTTAATACATATACTATTACTCATTTTATAAAATTGAGTTCAAAACTACAATCTTCACGAACCCCTGTAATCTTTGATAATTTTTTCATTCGAATATTTATAAATCCGGAACATTTTATATAAAAATAGGAAAAAAGAAAAATTAGGTAAACTTTCGGACATTCTGTTTGATGGCAATTACAAAGACTTGGGTTGCCCACAAAATTGTGGCTAGGATTCTCACTAAATAGAATTTCCTAAAATTTTCTGTGGTCTTAATTGGTAAAAAAGAAACAATATTTTCATATGTTTGGCTCATTCAAGTTTAAAAACAGTGTACAAATTGTGACTACCACAATAAACCCAAACCTAAATTCTTTGAATGAGAACAATCCCATATGCATTCATGTATTTGTGCTTATTTTTTGGCATTGTTTGTTGTCCACTTGGTATCTTATCATCAAAATAGAATTAAAATTCAAAATTTTGGATTCTGGATTGTCATATTTGTCATTTTGTCAAAAAAACACTACAAAAAAACCTAACAAATGAGTTCGATTTTATATATATATATATATATATAGATGTCCCTAGAAATAAATATTGTTTGGTTTCACCTACCCGAATTGATTATTTTTGCCCAATTAAATAGTAGTTAACTTTGGTTGACAACTTGACATGGAGAAATTTGAGTCTTCTTTCTGGAACTATATAATATCTCTTGTTCTCCGATTATTTCACATTTCGTAACATTCATTACTTGAACAATTTGTCTTTTATTTTCACATTTTGACATTAGTAGTGAACAAAATAGAGAATATTTATAATCAATATAACAAATAATTACACTTAAATCAAAATAAAACTGTAAATCTATCAAGTTGCACCCAAAATTTGGGTTGTAAGTCAAAATCTATTCACTTTTTTTTTTTTTTTAAACAATAAATGCATTTGCTAATAAATTATTGTCACTGTATAAACTTATTATAATTCTTAGAAGAAATCGTAAAATATCTTTTCATAAACGAAGTTTAAATTCTTCCTTTCCTCCTACCTTCGCTCACTTATTAAAAGGCCAAGTGTGTGAGTATAGATAAAGTGGATGTCAATTCATCAATTAAAATGCTATTACTCAGGTCATTTTCTCCTTTAATAACTTCTTTGAATTGATATTGTCATTGTCATATGTTTTTCACATTTGATAACTATGTCCTGTTATTAGTCAAAATTTAATAACAATTAAATGAGGTTAGAACAGAGAGCTGAAAGCTCGAAACCACCCATCAAACAGATTTTTTTTTGGGTTTTACCTAAGTTGTATGATTCGATTACATTAAATAAGTAAAATCTTAAATATAATAATCAATACTATAACTATTACATATATGTTTCGAACAAATTTTAAACTCGTATGCTTTTTGTTATTTGGATGCCCACTTTTGATACTAATGCTATGCCCAAGCCAGCCACCAAAGTTGCCTATAAACCACGTTTCCTTTTTCCTCTCTCTGAAAACCAGTATTTTTTTGGTTGCCGTAAAAACCAGTATTTAGGGAGTCTTGTTCCACATAACACACACTTTTTCCTCTTAACACAAAATTACATTTCTTCAGAGTTCTCACTTTCATCTAAACCTTTTCTTCTTCTCTTTGATATTTTTTTAACAACAACCCATTTGAGATATGGAAAGTTATGATGAACAGATGGAATTGCCTCCAGGGTTCAGATTTCATCCCACTGATGAAGAACTCATATCTCACTACTTGACACCAAAAGTTCTTGACACTTGTTTTATTGCAAGAGCCATTGGTGAGGCTGATTTGAACAAGTGCGAGCCTTGGGATTTGCCCAGTAAGTGAAAAATGTTTTTGTTTTGGAAATTATGTTTCTGTTTTTGTTGTTTCAACGTTTGTGTTTTGTGAATTGAAGGGAGGGCTAAAATGGGTGAAAAAGAATGGTATTTTTTCTGTGTAAGAGATAGAAAATACCCAACTGGATTGAGAACAAATAGAGCAACTAAAGCTGGTTATTGGAAAGCCACAGGCAAAGATAAAGAGATTTACAGAAACAAATCTCTTGTTGGAATGAAGAAAACTTTGGTTTTTTACAAAGGAAGAGCCCCAAAAGGTGAAAAAACCAACTGGGTTATGCATGAATTTAGATTAGAAGGAAAATATTCTGCTTATAATCTTCCCAAAACTGCCAAGGTAACAATAATTCCTGTGTTTTATTTTTTTTTTTCCCTCAGTTTTTCTTCTCTTTTTTGTGCTTTATTTTGGCTTGCTTTTGGGCAGAACGAATGGGTGATTTCCAGGGTGTTACAGAAGAGGCATGGAGGGAAGAAAATGAATATTCAAGGCATGGTGAAATTGGGTTCAATTTTTGGGAACAATTCATGTTCTTCTTCTGCGTTGCCTCCATTGATGGATTCTTCTCACGTGACCTGCTTCTCCGAGCCCATAGAGGAGGAGGAGGACCATAAGATTAAAACTTACAAAGTAGAAGAAGAAGACATGATGGATCCTTACAACACTTCACTTTTAGCTCCTTCTTCTTCCTCCAACCCACACGCCGATATCAACTTCCCAGTTTCAGACTCGATTTTCGTCGCCCAAACGATGCCAAACTTTCCGAATTTGCAGCACCCGGATTCGATTTTCATGCAAGATCAGTCCATTCTGAAGATGTTGCTTGAAAATCATGAACCAAGCATGAAGACAACAGTTTCAAAAGCAAAGTTTTCTCAGGATTCAGTGGTGTCTAACCATGAAGTTGTTCAGAAATCGTTTCAGGATCATCATCATCCATCAAGTTCTGGTGGACCAGTAGACCTCGATTATCTCTGGAATTATTTAAACTAATCACGCTATCAGAACTCGGAGAGATTTAGAATCTTCTGTGATTATTTGTTGAAAAGTTGTGGTGTTGTGTATAATAGGAATAGTGAATCGAATGCATGTATACAAATTGTTGCTTTGAATCAAAGCATTGGACTATGAAAACATTATTGTGTGGTGTGAGTATAAATTTAAATAAAAACTTTAATGTGTCATTATGTGATTGTATAATTTTGTATTAGATATAAACAGAAATGGAGTTAGCTCAAACTCGAATCCATATTCAGTGAACTCGAGTTGGAGTTCCTGTTTAGGTCGAGTTTGAAGAATACTAATGATTTATCTCTCCAACGTTATTGTTAAAGGTGGATTCAATCCAAATTGAATTGAGGCTAAGGTAGATTCAAGGTTAGATTGACTCTATAATGTCTAGTTCTAGTTTAAATTTGTTTGAGTTAATATACAATATCATTGAAAAATTGCCAACGAGGTGAATAATATTATCGAAATGATGAACAATATTGTTAATGTGATAAATAATCAATAAAACTGAGTGCATAAATAACGATGTGTTATCATATAATTAGTGTTATTTTATCTTTAATTTTTAACTATTAACTCATATGATAACACGGTGTTATTTATGCATAAAATTATGTATATAACAATATTCACATATAATATCTCCAAATGGACAAACAAATTGATCTAAATGTAAGTTGTCAAAGCTAGAGCTCCAGATCGAGATAAACTTGTTCAAATTGAGTAATAGATGTGATTCAAGCCAACTTGGATAAGATCCACTTTATATTTTTGCTCATCTCTTTGATGTTAGTGTTTACTTATTTGGTATTATTGTTCATCCCAATGATGTTACTATTAGTTAGCTTAAGCTCAATGCTCCGAATTCAATCTGAGCTCAAATTGATTCTTGTTCAATTCAATTAGATTTGAATTGATCATTATTTTAAATAAAAAATAAAATATTATTCAATTATATAATAAGATATCAACATTTCTTTTTGCATCCTTAATCAGTGATAAGATATACATCAACAGATAGATGGAATTCTCATGCCTTTGATCTCTTCTTGGCATTCAAGTTCTTGGATTGTGATGGCAACTAATATGAGTATTTTTGTGTTGGTGTTAGGCCTGCAAAAGAGCTTAGCCACTCACAAGTACCTCATAACTCTACTTCATTAAAGTCGAACTGAGTTGAAACCTAATATCGATTAGCTCAGTGAATTTGTGAACTCATAATTTGGTTCGAATACAATATCTATAAGCTCATAAAAGTTTTAAATATTACATTACACATGTCATTTGTTTAATTTTAAATACAAAAATAATTTTAAATATATAAATGATAAGATTAAAAATTATTTTTTTTTATAAATTAAAGGATTAAAATATATATTCTTTTTAAATCGAGCTTTAATCATTTGTTTTTATTTTGACTTGAATCAACATTTTATCAATTTGATGAGTTTGAACTTAACATATATATATATATATATATATATATATAATCGAATCAAAATTAAATCAAACATTACTCAATTCGACTCAACACATTTGCATCCCCCCTATGGCGTCACAACAATTATAAGAAAATCACATACAAAGAACTCAAATTGATGTGATATTGACTTGTAAACATGCGTATTTGACTATAAGCATAAAACATTACTGATAGTTAGAGGAAGTAAAATTGTCCAAGGACCTTAACTACACCTCCTATTGGATAAGGAACATACTTCGATCTCATCGTTACTTTCTTCTCATTAAAAGTCCTCTTGTTTGGTTGCAGGACCAAAAGCTCTTTCGTTTAGAAAAAGGTAGATGGAGGCTCTCATGTCTTTCTTCTCTATCTATAGATATTTTTTCACGCAAAATTCAATGAAAATATTGTTGGATACGGTGATCCTAATTTAGGAAAAGGTACTGCAAGTGAAGGATGGGGGGTTTCAGTTGCAAATCAAAACAAGCGTTCCAAGTGAAAACGGGTGTCCCAGTAATAGGAACTGGTAGAGGAACAAATGTTCCAGTGATAGAAACGAGTGTTCTATGTAATCTCTAAATTTGGGTATTGTCAAACCATTAAATGAACGACCTCATTTCTGAATTGAATGAGAAAATAATATTGAACCGCAGTTCAACTTTTAGGTCAGGCCAATCCAACTATCATATTGATGTCAGCATAACTCAAGCTAATGTCACGGTGACCTCTCTCTGATTTTGTGGGAACTTGAACCAACATTTGGAAAGCCTGTTCAGCTTATTTAAGAATTGGGTATGCCCCTTGTACCTGAATTCGCTGAGGTTATATCGGCCCCCATCTATGGGCTTTCAGCCTGAATTTGTTCAGTTATGTATGTATACTAAAAGCCCAATATATAATCTTGACTCATTATTCATACAAAAATTGAGTTCTATTTTTGGTTGAATTCAAATAAAACCCAATTTAAGATCAATTTAAATTCAAATTAATTATCTTTTTGTTGAGTTTAAATTTGAGCTTCAGAGAATTTTAGCTCTCCAACTAGACTTAAAACAAAATAACATTGTTACCCTTAAGTTTGGTTCAACAAACTCTAAAATATATAATTTTTATTCAAGTTACAGTTGAGCTAAAAACATATTTAGAATTGACTTAGTTTGTATCTGCGCATACGAATAATTAAATTACAATATTAACGAGTCGTTATACTTGTGGATCCTGTAACATTATAGACGAATAAATATACTCAAAAAATCATCAAGCATTTACGGAATTTTAATAATAAGCACTTGTTTCCTTGGCTGAAGGAGAAGGATATAATTTTAACAGCTCTGGATAAATCAAAATGTTATGCAACTTCAGTGATGCAAGTACAATTTTAGGGTGCGTTTGGTTAATGTATTCTTTTATTATTAAAAATGAATTTAAAAATTTATATAAAAATAGGTCCTCTGAAAGGTTATTGATAATAAATTTATTATTATATTTAATAAAATTAATATATATAAATAATTATTATATTTAATTTAGAGTAATAAAAATATATTAATATATTATTCTAACTATTATATGGAAGATTAATGGGTGTGAAATTATTTTTTATATTATTCTTATTTTAAATGAAAAATAGAAGCAATTTTGTTTTAAAAATTTAATAAATAAAGATAAAATAATAACAAAATTAAAATTATTTTAATAATTTTTTAATAATTAAAGTAAAAGTAAGAATTAAATTATGTAATCACAAAAAAAAAAAAGCATGATAATTCGTTGGATATATTTTCGTCGGTGCTATTGTAATCACCAACCGTAAGCATGACAATTATAGAGTGTTTAGTCAAATCAGAAAGAAATAACTTTCTTTCTTGTCAATTGATCGGGATATAACACGATTAGTCATTGATTTGATGGGATTGAACTATCATATAAGCTAATGTTTTCATACACATTTATAGATTAACATCAAACGGCATGGCACTAGCACCAAAAGTTTCACAGAAAGGGAACTCCACCAACATCTGTTTTATTATGACATAATTGGGCTATACACCAATTCTACTGTAACTCGTTTGGACGAAGGCTCCTAAACATATAGTAAGTTAAACTTGTATTGACAAATAACCCATCCATAATGAATAGGAAAGATATAGTAATGCTATGAATAACCTAGTATCGAATGTTAGTAATAACATCAGCAAAAGAACATCTCTTGGTAAGCTCAACATTGAATTTAGTTTATTTAAATAGTCAAAGAAAAAATTATTATAATCGGAGAAAGAAGAAGAATTGTCGACGAATTAATTTTTCGGTATGACAATCCCAATGTGGTGAGAAGATTCAAACTGAACCAAATTTAAATTCAAATAGTTTGAATTGGATCAATCCATTGCTAATTCCAGTAACTTCTTCACATGTAAGTAAGTGTTGGATATGCCAATGTGAATTTAGGAACAAGGGTTTCAAGTTCCAAAACAAGTATTTTAGTATTAAAATAACCGTTTCATCTAAGATATCAAAATTAAATAATTTTAAATTAAAGATAAAATAATATTTAATCATATAATGATATGTCGTTTATGTATATAAAAATATATACATATAATATTTCCCATATTTCTTGTTAGGTATCACATATTTTAGTGATCAAATAATTACCACTCATTATTTAGTTCATTTCCTAATTTCTCATGTAAACGCTGGAGTCTTCTTGCTTCAATAGAGTGCAGTTGCTCTATAGAATTCCTCCGTTTTAGGTCTATCCCAACAACTAAATGTCTCATTATAATATTTTATGGTTTTATTTAAGTTATCTACAGTAGATTCAGTATGAGCCAATCCTAACCTAAGGTCGGTTCAAGTTCAAATTGAAGTTATAATATTTGTTTTGAGTTTAAATTTATTCTAATTGTTACATAATCATTATACAGTTGTCAACGATATAAATAATATCATCAAATATTATTAATGAGATAAACAGTATTATAAACGAAAAAATAAACAGATTTTAAATCAAATTATTAAATTAAAGCTTTAATCTGAAATAGATCCATTCAAACTGAATCATGCCACTCTATAGTGACATTGCATGTTATTTGAATTCGAATTGGATTTCTCCAATTATTTATGATGATTATGTGGACGAATAAACGATCGACAAACGCGATAGAAAGTCATTAAATAGCGCATTAAGACAATGTTGGACCATGCACAACGGTGGAGCTTTCAAGTGACGAAGAAGAATTAAAGGAGGACGTCCCCATTGTCCTCGCCAATTACACCCACTAGCTGTTTGAGTTCTCCTATTAAAATCCTTGCTTTGCTCGTCACTCAAGAAAAAACAAACAATAAATTTTATCTATTTTTTGGGACTTCATTTATTTTATTTGTTTATTTATTTAATAACAATCAGGACCCTTTTCCTTGTCTTTCGATGCTAGAAAGAAATCAATGAAGAGTGAAGAAGCCATAACGAATAGCTAAGAGCCCACCTCAATTAATCTCTATTGTTCTTGAACCCTTGCTTATTAATTGACCAATTTGCCCGTCTTTAATTGCATAAATTTTAACAACATATTTTTGATATTTAGTTTATATTATAAGGTCACAATCACCGCCATAAAGTGTCACTCTTTCTAGGCAGGGTAAGTTTGATGAACCCCACAACTTGATGATCAAATTTTTTTTTCCCAATTTTATTGATGAATTTATTTGAACCCACGAAAAGAAAAAAAATGATAAAAGTAAGGGTAAATTCAATTTAAATCAGGTCTAAGTCAATTCGAGCTTAGATTAAAGATATAATGTAACTTAAGCTCATTTAAGTTCATGCATAGTTTTATCGACAATTACAAATCTAAAAATAATACTTAAAAGGGTTAATATTGAATAAAAATAATATATAAAAGGGTTAATAAGAAATAATAAAATTTAAAAAGGTTACTATAAAAATTTACGAGAACTGATAATTTTTTAAATCCAAAAGTACACTACTAGTTATTGGATAGTTGTCAATAAGATAAATAATATTATTAGATAAATGAACGATATCACTAGTTAAATAAACAATGTTATTAATTGGATGAACACATAAGTTGATTTCTAGCTACGTTAGAGTCGAGTCATGTTTGGATAGTTAGAAGAAACAATTATGCATCATCAAGATTGACTTATTTGAGTCGAGCTAGTTATGTTTGAATAATTCAATTACCTAATGATACATCATTCTTAGTACCTATTAGTATTATTTTTGTTAATACATATAGTATTATATAAAGGAAGTGAAAGACTATGAAAAATATAATTAATTAGGAAATAAAATTAGCTTCCAATAATTAATATTTAGATTATTAACACAAAACTTTTTTAGTTATAAATAGGGTTAGATAGATTCGAGTTAAATCAAGTTCAACCTAATTTAAATAAAATCAAGCTTGAACTTATCAAACTTGCTTTAAAAATGTTTGAGGTCAAGCTTGAATAGAGTTTTAAGTTCAACTGGGTATTAAAACAATGTTATTTTAATATATTTTATTTAAAATGACGTCATTTTGTATTGAATTTTGTAGACTTATCTATTTGATGAGATGAATGCCTCAAAAGCTCGAGTTTGAGCTCAAAAATATTAAATTTTCAAAGTAAAAATCATTTAAACTAAATTTGTTTCGAATTCATTTAAGCGTGATTTGAATCTAACTTTAGTTTTAGGCTTTACAGTAAGTTATTACAATTCTAGACTCTGTATTATTTTACCAGCTAATTGACTAGCTGGCTGGCTCGATTCAATTTAATGGGATATTTTTAAATTGGGACCAATATATATTTATGCATATGCATGAGACATTTATTAAAATTTAATTATGAAATTAATTTAGAGAGTAATTAAGAGGACCCTTTCTTTACCACAATCATAAAGCTACACGTGTTCATTTCATTTCATATTATATAATTTTATTTACTTGTAAATCTTTATAACCATTAGATAGACATCTTTATTTACTTTTGATAATTTCAAAAGAAAATTTTAAAAGCTTAGTTGCATTAATAAAAATATTTTGATAATTTAATACCTGGAAATATTGTTATCTGTTCAACATATATCACTAAATATGGTCGAGCCCACGGGGATTTTTCTCTTTGATCCGTCCTACTAAGTGGAAACTCATGTAAAAATAATTATATATAACATGTGAAAAAGGGTGAATAAATTAATTGCTTGTCAGGTAATTTTAATATTTATTTATTTATTTATTTATATATCAGTAAGTAATTCGCCGAAAGGGAAATCTTAATTAATTACTATTTATGAGAATTTAATTTACTTTTAGTAGATTACCACAAGTCAAAATCCAGCTGATCCAAAAACATGCTTAAAAAATATTAGGTCTGCCTAGATTTATAATTCATTCAATTTAAATTTTTCTTTGAGTCAACAATTGAGAGCTTTTAGGTCAAGCAAATTAATTATTCTACATATTTAAATTACTTCTGAGATGTTTATATATGAAACGAAAATTTTTTATCATCTGAAATGGACTAAGATACCCTTATTGGGTCAAGTTGTTGGTAAGCAACTGTCGACTTGTTGCTTAGGTTCATAATTTGATTTTTTATTATCTTAAACGGACTAAAATACCCTTATAGAGTCAAGTTGCTGGTAAGCAAGCAATGACTTGTAGGTCAAGTTCATGACTCACATTTGTTGAAGACCAAATTGTAAAGATTTTTTTCTCATGAATTCCATAGTCTTGGTGGAGATCCTTTTAACTTGATTGGAGAATGAATTTAATTATTAGTCTTGTAAAAAACGTTCATACTAAATAATTTTCTTTTGGATTATGTATATGTTTAAGAAAATTTTCATTTTCATAAATATATATTTATTTATTTATTTATATGAGAACAATGATTTATTTAGTCAAACCTTCATACTTTTAACATAGTTAAGTTGTTTCATAAAATTTTATAATTGTTAAGACTTAAATTATAATTTTATTTAGTTAAATATTATTTTATTATTTATTTAATCTATCGTATTATAAAATTGATCAAGTTGGAAGGGCTTAATCAGAATTGGGCTACTAACATATACACTACACACGCTACTACTATACAAAAATTTTGTTTAATTAAATATTATTTTAATGTTTGTTTAATCTGTCACTGATTTGACAAGTCAAGTCCTGAAGTGGTTTCCTGATTAGGTTAATGTCTTGTTTAGTTCTGAAAACATTGCAATACATAGAAATTGATTTTCCTCCTAAATCAAATCACTTAATACATTTTTAGTAATAAATATTTTTAGGGATTTCACATTTGATTGACAATTTTCTTGAACTACTTTATTTCTTGTCTAGGATGAAGAAAAATTAAAATTACAAAGTACTTGCATATTAATGTAAATTGGCTAAAAGACTTGTTTCCAATTTCAAGTATAGTAAAATTTTAAAATTTTATTTGTTAATTTTTAAAAATATAAATATTTATCTATAAGACAATTTTTTTTTTAATTTTAGTTAGGATTATAAATAAAATTGTTATTTAATAAAAAATTTTAAAAACAAAACTTTTATCACATTTCATCTCTCAATTTAAAAATTTTACAATTCCTCCACCCCAAATTTTCCTTCAAAGTTTAAAAAGTGGCATTTTCCTCCTAAGAGTTTTTCTTTTTTTCTCTAGCGATTATCCACTGTCTCCGACTATCAACCGTTCCCTCTCTTGTCTTATCTCTTCCTCTTAGTCTCTCTCTCTTTCCTCTCCAACCACAAATCAATGAAAATCGTTTGAAAATCTAGATAAAAATCATTTGGAAATCCAAACTATTCATTTGGACATCGTCATCCAAACGAAGAGATCTCTTCATATGGATTTCCAGATAACTTTTGTCAATATGTGGCTAGAGAAGAAAGGAAGAGAGACCGGGAGGGAGAGATAAGATGGGAGGAAGGACGACCAACGATCGAAGACTATGGATCGTCGCTAGAGAAAAGAGGAAAAAAAACCTTAGAGGCAAATTATCATTTTTCAAACTTTGGGTGAGAGAAATTGTAAGTTTTTAAAATCAAGGTGAAAAATGTGATAAAACTTTAATTTTTTAGTAAATAATGGTTTAAATCTTAACTCTAATTGAAAATTTTAATCAAAATTGTCTTATAGGTGAGTATTTGAGATTTTGAAAGTTGAAGGGTGGGACTTTAGATTTCATTATACCTAGGGTGAGAACAAGTTTGGCTAGGCAGATTTAACTTATACTCTGATCAAATAATTGAATTCCATTTTATTTTTGGCCTCTATCCTCTCAGCCCATCTCCTTATTTATGAGCACAACCCTTCTCCTTCGCCTTCTTTCTCCATAGCCACTGCCACTTTCATCAGGAAGAAGCTAAGAAGATATCAACAACAAACACTTCTGTTTTCCCCTCTTCAACTTCCTTTTCCTGGTTCTTATATGGGTCGGTCACCCTGCTGTGACAAAGTCGGCTTAAAGAAAGGTCCATGGACTCCTGAAGAAGACCAAAAACTCTTAGCTTATATTGAAGAGCACGGCCATGGCAGTTGGCGTGCCTTGCCTGCTAAAGCAGGTGATGATAGATTGTCGTCAACTAATGAATCAATAATCAGCTCCAAATCTTCCTTTCCTTTAGCTCCGTAAATGTTATCGTTTTTGCTCAATCGTTTTACAGGTCTTCAAAGATGTGGGAAAAGTTGCAGGCTTCGATGGACTAATTATCTTCGACCTGATATCAAGCGAGGAAAATTCAGTTTACAAGAAGAACAGACCATCATTCAACTCCATGCCCTACTAGGGAACAGGCAAAAAAACAAAATTTCTTTCATTTGTGAATTGTTTTCCTCATGATTTTGATCCTTGCATTGAAAATTTCTAGGGTTTTTCAGGTGGTCGGCTATAGCGACTCACTTGCCGAAGAGAACAGATAACGAGATCAAGAATTACTGGAACACCCATCTCAAGAAACGGCTGACGAAAATGGGGATTGATCCTGTCACCCACAAGCCAAAAAACGACGCTCTTCTTTCGAGCGACGGTCAATCGAAGAATGCTGCCAATTTGAACCACATGGCGCAGTGGGAAAGCGCCCGACTGGAAGCTGAAGCGAGGCTGGTTCGAGAGTCAAAACTCCGTTCACATTCTTTTTACCCTTCTGCTGCTTCGACTTCAGCTTCAGCTTTGAACAAAACCGCGGCTTATGCTGCTGGTTCGACTTCAATCGGTCATGGCGGCGGCGTTGATTTAGAGTCTCCGACTTCAACGCTCAGTTTCTCTGAGAATAATAATAACAATAAAGTAGCCGCGGCTAGTGGGATTGGAATCAATTCGTTGAACATGATCGAGTTCGTTGGCTCTTCTGGATCATCCCCCCATCATCATCAGAATCAGAGTGGAGGAATGATTAAAGAAGAAGATGATCAAGTACAAGATTGGAAATACAAAGAGGGAATTGAAAATTCTTTGTCTTTTACTTCAAGTATTCATCCTGACATGACACTTCCAATGGAGAATCCATGGACTCCTGAGTCTTCGAGGACAAATAATGGCACTGCCAATATGGAGGAAAATTTCACCAATCTTCTGCTTAATGACTCTATCGACGATGGCGGCCGGAGTCTGTCGGATAGTTGCAAAGATTCCGAGAATAGTGGCGGCGCTTGCGGCGGTGGAAGTGATAGTGGTAGTGACTATTATCAAGACAATAATAACTATTGGAACAACATTCTGAATTTGGTGAATTCTTCTCCATCTGACTCCCCTATGTTCTGATGATAATAATAAAAATAATAATTTCATCAAGACTCCTCAGTAATTAATTTGTTTCCTCCATTGTTGAACATTATTATTATTATTTTTAGATCACAGCAATTGGGAATTTCAATTTCATTAATGTTTTGTGTCAAGAACATCATGAATATCAAGTTTTAATATGTTGCTATTTCTTCCTTAATAGTTTAGACAATATGTTACATTTTAGTGATCAATTGCGTGGTATTGCATACATGAAATCAATAGCTGATTTTATTTTCTATAATTTTGTCTTTGGTATAATGGCTGCGAACATAGTCAACTTGGACTCTATCCATATTTAGATACAACAAGCCAAACTTAAGTTGAAGCTTTGGCTCAACTGGAGTTTGGAGATTTGTCAATGATTCTTTATTCAAACTCTTTTTATCTTATAATTCTTTTCTTTCTTGTGATTCAT
Organism: Mangifera indica; assembly: GCF_011075055.1. NCBI lineage: Eukaryota > Viridiplantae > Streptophyta > Magnoliopsida > Sapindales > Anacardiaceae > Mangifera > Mangifera indica. Next base: position 131,693 of record NW_025401145.1, on the reverse strand, counting down.
GTTTAGTGATTTTTCTTCATTTTTGTCTTTGTTAATTCTTTTTTTATAACTTGTCATATCATTTGATATTACTATTCATCATACGAATCAATTCAAACTCAAACTCGAACGTGTTATTCCAAATTCAAATCAAGCTTAACCTTATCTTTATTAAAGCTCAGTTCGAATCCACCGTTTCATCTCATTTAATTCAAAATGGTCAAATATTTAATGATATACATTTTATTTTATATGAGAGTATTTTTCTTTAATATTCAATAAGGCTTTAATTATATATAATATTATAAGTGTGTGTGTGTGAAGTGAAGATGCCCCAGTAGGAGATGTATTTATGACAGACTTTATTGTTGTTGGTTTCATGTCACATTCTGCTCACATTTAATAATTGATAAAAATTTTTAAATTTCGTGAATTACGACTTTACATTATCCATATCTTGTCTGTAATACTAGAGAAATTTTTAAATTGAATTTTTTTTGAGACACTTTTGATTTTGAATTTATGTTTGACCCAAACAAGCCATTTTTCACATTGGCGCTTTAATTTGATGATTAAGATTGAGTTTGAGAGTTCATAATATCACCATTTTAGTGCTCTTTTATATCATTCTTTCTTTTTTCAATATATTTTTTTTAGACAATTCTTATTTTCTTATTTGCAATTACTTCTCTTATGATTCTTATTTCCCTTTTTTATGTCATTTTAAACTCAAACTTTAATTGATTAATCTAAATTCAAATCGAATATGATCTTAAACTTATTCGAGTTAGAAACACCTTATAGCACCAAGGAATGGAGTTAAGTTGTACAAAATAAACACATAAATAAACAAAGGTTGGATTGCCCATTTCTATTCTTCATTCTTCTCTTACACAAATATATTATAAAATAAACAAAGGTTGTATGGATTGTTAGATAGTGATAAAGATGAATCATCTTCGTCAGAGACCAAAACATCAGAGAAAGGGAAGAAGGGTAAGACAGTTATTGGAGGGAGAAAGAGTCAAAGAAAAATGGTCGAGAAATGAAAAACTTAAGAGGGAAAAAATGTAATTTTTTAAAATTTAATTTTGAGGGAGGCTAATTATTAATTTTCTAAACCTATGAGAGAAATGAATAATATTTTATTATTTTAAATATATTTTTAATTAAATAATAATTTTACCCTTAGAACTAATTATTTATATTAATTTTAACACCATATAGGTGGGAATTTGGAGTTTGAATATTTAATAGGTATCAATTTGAGTTTACAATAAACCTTGAGTGGGAATATTCTTTTGGCCTTAATGTTATGATAATATTTGTTCAATTGATTTTGAAATAAAAGGAATTTGTTTATATAATAAAGTCGGTAGATAATTATTAATTCAATTAGTACTCTTATTATGGACCAAAGAGAGACTGTGACCAAGTAAGATTATTTGGCCACTGCATAATTCTATTCTCTTGTATTTGTATATGCCGTGCTCAGTAGAGATTCCCCCACCATTTTTATTACAAGTACTTTGATTCTGAGTTTTATATTTACTAATCTAACAATTTATACCATTTATCGTAAAGGGTTACTTTCTTCAACATAAACATATTAGAAAACGTTAGTTTGTATATTCAAGTCTATTTATGAGATTTCACATCTTAACCAATTATTATATTTATAGCGGATAATTTAATATGAAATATTAAACACCATTTGATCCTAATTTATGTGAAATTACTATCCGAAAAGGTCTTATATTCAATGTTTAAACACTTTGGTATTTATAGAGAGTTTTGCACTTATACATACCAAAATGAAGCCTAAAGTGTGTCCTATAGGCAACCGTCCAAAATAAATTCATTGAAATAATCTTTTTTTTTTATTTTAAAAAAAAAGCATATTCTCCTTATCTCTTAGTCGGTTTCTTTCTATAGCTTAATTTGACAGATATATTAATAAATTATGATCATAGCGACATTGTTGAGTGGTCTATATTGCAATAAACATGACCCTTCGAATGCTAATTAATTCATGTGTTGGACTGTGAAATGTGCTTAGATATCTTTGGTAGATTAAGATACATTTGATTTTGGATCTTATAAATTATTGCATGTGCCTATCCTAAAACCTAATTGTGTCAACAAATTTCATATGAGGCAATCTTTTATACATACATACATACATACACACAGAAGTATATACACTCAATTTTCATATACGTACATACACCTTGCTTCTTAATAAATTAATTTTCTTGACCACCGAAACATGACAACATGACATTTTGAGGCAAAGGGTTTTCATTAAATACATTTTTCAATATTTTTTATGACAAAGAAATTCTACTTAGATTGGACTATTCTTTTGGGATTAAACTGATGATATTAAACATATAAAAATCTTGAGTTCAATGACTAGTCTGATAACCATTATATTAGATAAGACAAAAGTTTAATTTTAATATATTATCGATAGAATATTCAATGAAATAAAACTACTCTTACATAGATAAAACAATTGGTTAAAATGTAGAATCTAAAGTGTCAATTTAGAGAATATATGTTTGACTCTATACTCTTGTAAATAGATTTGAATACTTGTTAATGTCTTCTAATATACTTATATTGATGTGAAAGACTCTGATGATGAGTTGTTAAGTTGTTCTCTCCGAAGTTTACTAGTTTGGGTGGTCGGGTCTTTCCAACAAACTCTAAAAAAAATTATAATATTTTTTGTAATGAACATACTCAAATGCTTAAGATTATGCTAATTAAAATAAAAATATAACATATATAAGTCAGGACCATTGAAGATTTACTTTTGGGTCCAACAAAAAGATAGCTTTAATTTTTGCCTGTAGCACATCAGCCATCTCATGCAGAAGAAGCAAACTAGTAATTTTCTGACACTCACAATGACCATTTAATTTCATACTTTTGATCCATTGAGATCTGTTGCATTCAATTTCCAGTGACAAAAACAAAGAATATTTTTTAAATTTATAAATAATATGGAATATAAATATACCAAATTAAATGAACAGCTTGCAGATCCTCCATGTATCCAGTTCAAAATAAAATCCATAAATATTTTCCACATGGTATAGTATAGAAATAGAAGCACAGGCAATGGATCGTTCAATAAAAAAATAAAATAATTATTGGTAGATATTCAACTAATTTATTTACAATTTTGTTTTGAGATGAAATATTCTGTATGAGATGACTAATTAATTCAGTTTATAAATATACTTATATAAGAAATTTATTGTTTTTCAATAGGTTGGTATACGTAATTAAAATATCATTCAGTAATATTTTGTGTATTAACAATAAATATAAATATGGATATAACACTAATGTATCATTATATTATGAAATGATTTTAAATAAAAGATAAAATAATATCTTATCCGTGACACATCAATGTTTATATTTGTATTTATATTCATTATTAATGTATATAATATTACTTGACTCCATTGCTTAGACATAAGGGTGTATATGAATCAAATCGAGCCAGATATCCCCTAACTCAAATTTGATTCGAATGAAAAATATGTTAACTGGAGTTCAACGAGTCAAAATTAAGAGTAGCATAAGTTCGATTCGAATTAAAAATTATTTGACTCTATTCATGTTTAGCTTAAGTTCATAGTTCGAATTTGTGACTTGAATTTACAACTCAGACAAATTTATATTGTTTTACCCATAATGAATAAAATAACGTTATTTTAATAATTGTTTGACATAATTCAAATTGAGCCACTAATCTAATTCCAACTAAATTGAACCACTCCTTAGCTCACAAACTAGATCGAGTTGAACTCTATTGATCTTGAATTTTGTTCCATTTTAAAAAAATGAGTTAACCCTTTCCACTTGAATTCAACTTGAATCTAAGCTAAATGAATTTGAATTAAACAAAGTAAAACCAACTTTTGAGATCGAACCAACTTGGTTTGAGTCCGATCTTAAGACAATATAATTAAAGTTTTTAAGTTTAAGGTAATATTATTTTATTTTGTTAAATAATACAAGATTTCAATAATATCTTATTATTAATGGTGATGTAACAAGTAATATAAAGAATAATATAGTTATCAACTCTACATTAAGTATTAAAAGATTATAAATATAATATTGATCTTCTTACAATTATATTTTTACTTATTAATTATTTATATAAAAAATACCAACATTTTAATTAATATAACAAGTAATATGAAAAATATTTTAAAATAATTATACCCAAAAACATATTTAAATAAAATAATATTTTTTTATTTTTTTATTACATCTAACCTTATTTGTATTTATAAATTTTTTTTAAATATAATAATAATTTATACCTATTAATTTTTTTAAATAATTTATTTTTATAATATTTTTTAATTTTTGGTAATATTACACCAGCAAAAAGCACCTTAAATGTCCAAGATTGATAATAACCTAATAATTAATGTAATTGGGGAACAGCTGCCTATTTTTGGCTCGTTTTGTTAAATGTTATGAAATTGAAGGATAGAGACAGTCTCTTATGTAGGAGAATAGTAAGTGGTTGAGAAAAATATTAATTATTTCTTGAAATATTGAGTCTTGACTTAATTAATATAATTGTTCATGGCAAGGTTGGTACAAAGTTTCTACTTTGATGAAATAAAATAGCAAAATATTTCAAATATACGATGCATATAGATATTAATTACGTCCATAAATTGGTTAGCTGCCTCAAAATTATAATTATTATGGGGCCAAAGGATTATTTCTCACCTAAATTTTAGGCAAATCTCAAAAACATATATATAGTATTTTAAAAATTGAAATACTCATTTATGTACTAATTTTTATTAAAATTTTTACTTATAAGTAGGAGTAAAATTTATTTTACCTTTTACATTAAAAATATATAATTTATATTATTTTCCCCCCAAGATTTAGAAAAGTGATATTTTAACTCAGCCTCTTAACTTTTAAAAAATAACATTTTACCCCCACAAACCTTTAGGTTTTCTTCTCTCCAACAACAATGACGGCAACGATAATGACTATCATTCTCCTCATTTCTCTATCTACCATTGCTGACGATATCCCACGATGGACGAAGAAGCACCAACGTGACGAATCAAAGATGAAGAAGTTATCATCGCGTTTTTCTCCCTTCTCCCTCGGATCCGTCACATTTTTCGTTGAATTAACTACAGACAAAAGCTTCTATTGTACGATTCATCTTCGTCTAAAACTGAATCGACTAAAAATGAAGCTAATGTTGCTTCGTCGCTCTGGTGCTAGAGAAGCCGAATTCTTTCATCTTCAATTCGTCGAGTCGGTGCTTCTTCATCCGTTGTGGGACGTCATCGATGGTGGTAGAGAGAGAATGGTGGTAGTTGTCATCTCCGTTGTCGTTGCTGTTGTTGGAGAGAAGAAAATCTATAGATTTGTGGGGGTGAAATATCACTTTTTCAAAGTTGAGAGGTTGGCTTGACATGTAACATTTCAAAAACTAGGGGAAAAATGATATAAATTATATATTTTTAATATAAAAGGTAAAATAACAATTTTATCATTACTTATAACTGAAAATTTTAACAAAAATTAATCTATAAATGAGTGTTTGGAGTTTTAAACTATCGTAAGTATGTTTTTTAAATTGGGTTAAAACTTGGGTGAAAAATAGTCCTTTGCCCCTTATTATTGGACATATATATTCTAAGGTGATAACACACGATTATTGAAATGTCACTTTTATTATAATTAATCGAGTAAATTATTATTTTCCATCCAAAAATTTGGAAAATTCACAAATTATCATGAGTTAAATAAATAAATTGTCAGATTGAAACATAGCTTGATGTGATTCAAATTGAATCTAATTAGATTACAACTTCACAAATGTAATTCAGGTTGAATAACAACTGAAAAGATGTCTTCAAATAGCCTAAATCACAATCAAAGTGCAATTTTGTTGGGTGCACCTTTCTTGGTGTGACTCCAACTAAATCAGCATTTTTCAAATGTGATTGACTTGAATCACACCTAAAAGTGTTATTACAACTATTAGATTTGTACCATACAATCGGCAATCCGACCAAATTATACCTCTCTTGACGTGATCTTTGATAAATCATCACACCTGATCTGATGCAATCTAATATTAGTTAATATTTTTTAAAATTTTGAAATACTAAGAAACTACCATAAGTTTTTATTTTTTAATGGAATCAGATGAGTACATGGATACCCTTCTAATTTTGTTAAATCCATTGATACCGAGCTGTTGTTTCTCAATGAAAGGGATTGAGAAATTTCCATGAAGAAACAGCTAGCTAGATTTGAAGGGAAATCCAAAATTAGAAATTGTTTGCTACCAAATAAGGTGAAAGTTTAACTAAAGAGCATTATTTTTCCACGTAAATATAAATTGAGACTCAACAATGTCTACCTCTATAATTGTCCCTCTATAATGAAAGCTGCAATCAAGGGCATCGCATTCTCATAACGATGATTTACCGACGAGATTATGGGTTTTCATGCAACTGAAAACACTTCAGACTTGTCGAGAAACGATTATCGTTGAGACGATATGCCGACACAATAAGAGGCTGTTGGCTTGCATCATTCGTCTTATAGAGACATGCACACCAAAACTATGTTCAGGAAACCGGTGGAAGTCTTATTATTATATTTTTTTGAAACTGAAAACTGTTTAAATTAGTTATACAAATAAATTTAAAGGTATAATAAATGAATCTATAATTATTATTTCGAATAAATTATAGTTTCATAAATATAATAAAAACTCAAATAAAAGTCTCTTTGATACATAACAATTTTTCTTGTAATCATATTGTTGGTGTTGAAGTTTACATTTTTTATTTGTGGTTTATATAAGAAATCGTACCTTATCACTGCTCGTTAATCACCCTGCGAATTTTGATTATGCCTGCATAACAGATGTCATACAAGCTAATTATGTGATATTTATCTAAATAAATATAAGACTGTGTTCGTCTTAATAAAAAGATAAAAATAGAAAGTAAACTATTAAAGTACGCGTAAAATGACCTAAAAGGAAGAAAGCTAGGATATCTATATAGTCTAATAGGGTAGAGAAAAATGTGAGAATGCGCCGAAACAGTTGCAATTCTGTTGACGATTTGATAGTTTGATGGGAAAGAAAATGAGAACAAAATTAATAACCCACAAGGAAAATGTATATAAATTTGAAGTCAATCCATCTGAGTGAGAAAACAAAAGGATTTAATTAAACTGTAATTTTCCTATTAAATGAGAGGGATAATGGAGCCAGCTGTGTTGAAAATGGTGGATCTACGGCAGAAGAAATATTGAAATTTTCGTCCACTGAAACAACACGACACAACGAACAAGACAACACATCCATGTATAATCTATTATCTTCTATCTCTTTTTCTTTCTCTTCTCGTTTTTGCGTACAATATGAACATTTATTTCTCAAGATAACGCTCACATGGGTCATAAATTACCTCGACTGCAGCCAACTGCCCTTATTTAATGACCTCCTCCTCTCTATCTCCCTTCCCAGTTAAACATCCATGTTCATTTGATCCATATTTCTCATTCATTTTATAATACTAGTAAATCCTAAAGGACGTGATTCCTTCCTCAATGTTTAAATCCTAAATAAACTGTTAGATGTTGTAACCCAAATTCTAGAACAGACGTTCCAAGTTGAAAACCGGGTGTTCTTGAACAAATGTTCCAGTGCAGTGAACGAGCCTTTAACCAAAAAAATTTCAATTTTTTTTCTAAGAAATCTCTAGAGGAACAGTCTCATTTCTAGTTTGAACGCTTTGACTTAAAGTTCTTGAAAGGGTGTCCCGTTGAATGAGACGTTTGTTCCTTCACAGGTGTAAATTTATTCTTTTCGCAGATTGCATTAAGGTTTTAAGAAAGGCTCAAGTAAGTGATTAGGGGTTTCAGTCCTTTGTATTCTCCTTGTAATTAGACTCTAATATTATTAATTTCTCTATACTCAGCAGTGGTTTTGTCGCATTTTGGATTTTCACGTAAATTCTTTGTATTCCTTTACTTTTGTATTGTTTGTAGTTTGTTTGCTTCCATTATTTGTTTCTTTAGTTTCCGTATAGTAATAATAATAATATAATAGCTGTAGTGTATGGGGAGCTAGGGATATAACATACGTTCCTTCGTGTCCATAAAACTGGATGAATAATAATGGAGTTAGGGTTTATTGCAAAGTCTGCAACTGCAACTTTTGTACGAGTTTGTTCATCAATGGTGGACTGGTATCTTATCTGAAATTTAATATCTATGTATTGTAATAAATGTTAATTCCATAAGGGTCTTTTTTGGATGGGGGATTTAAAAATTATTTTAACCATTTATCTTTTATTATTTCTATTACTTTACTTAGTTTACAAAGTAACAAAACATCTTAATAATTTTTTATTATCAGTAGTGATATGATGAGTAATATATAAGGTAAGTGATAATTTTAATTATTATTAATTTTTATCCTTCCTTAATTTTTAATTAAAATAATAAAAAATATAAAAAATATTTTTTATTCCCATTAATTTTTTATATAATAAAAAAACAATATATTAGTATTTCTTATTACTTCTAACTAAACATAATAATTATTTATACATACTAATTTTATCAAATATAGTAATAAATTTATACCCAGTAATTCTCAAAATAATTTATTTTCAAGATAATATTTCAATTTTGATAATAATATATTCTTCAAACTAAGCTCCCCCTAAATATCAAAGTAAAACGTTCAGTATGCATAGGTACAGAGCTCACCATCTCCATTATAAAATAGGCCAAACGACTACTTTCCACCCAAGGTTTGATGTGCACCTAACTTTTCACTCGTTAATTATTGAAAATCCAAATACTCACTTATCTATTAAATTTTACTGATATTATCAAAGACAAAATTGTTATTTACTAAAATATTTAAAAAAAATAAAAAATTATCATATTTCCATCCCCAAAGTTTGAAAAACTTACATTTCCCCTCGAGATTTTTTCTAGCACATTGTTGACGGCCGGAGACAATAGCAACAATGACATTTTCTCTCCCTCCCAACTTCTCTGCCAATCTTGTTTCATTCTCGGCCAACCACGATCGACAAAAAGCTGGAGACAAAGATGAAATAGCTTTGTCTTAGACGAAGATGACAAATCATCGTCATTTGAGAGACGATGACACGTCTTTTCTTTTAAGACAAAGACAAAGTACACCTTCGTTTGGAGATAAAAACAGTCTTTGTCGACCAATTTCCTCAGTTGATGACAACTATAAATGAAGAGGAACTGAGAGAGAAGTCAAGAGAGATGGAGAACATTGTTTCTAGTTATCGATAGTGGTGACTAAAAAAACTCTAGGGAGAAATGTTGATTTTTTAGACTTAGGTAGGGGAAACTTTATTAGATTTTTAAACTTTGAGAGGAAAATATAACAAATTTTTAGTTTTTTCAATATTTTAATAAATAACAATTTTACCCCTAACACTAATAATGAACTTTAACAGACTGATAGGTATTTAAATTTTTGATAGTTAACAAATAAAAAGTTAGGTTTGCATCAAACTTTGGGTAGGAAATAGCATTTGGCCTATAAAATATTATCTCTAACTGTTTCAAATATTGTGATGTCAAGTTATTTTGTACTATCAGATAGCTTTAATAGTTTGTGTATCATTATGTGAATAATAATATAATTGTTTATATAATCTTTAATTTCAAATTATCAATCACATAAAGAGGTGGATTCAAATCAAATTAAGCTCAAGTACAAACAAACTTGAGTTCAATTCGGTTTGAACTAAATCAATATAAACTCAGCATAATTTGAAGAGAGTTAAACAATAATTAACTAAAATAACGTTATCTTGATATATATGAATTAAAATGATATTATTTTAAATGATTTGAATCGAATTAATTTTCAAATTTACGAATTTAATGAATTAAACACTCAATAAATTCAAATTCAAATTTGACAATATAAAACCTTTAAATTTGAATTTATATGAAGTGACGTAATTTTTGACCATTCAAACCAGTTTGTAAGAAGAAATGGTCAATCTCATAATTGGCCAGCTGTTTATTTTAATTAATCATATAAACAATATTAATGGTTTATGACTTTATGGACAAAGCAATGTCCCCTTGTAGAAAAAAATTCAATGCATTTATTAATGAGCTCTTTATCCAAATTATGGTATACAATTGGACAGATGACATCACTACAACCATCAAATTTTGTGGAGATTTTTTAGTGACTTATTATTATTAGATTTAAACATTTATTTCCTTGATAAAATGATTTTCTACTTGTAAAAGTATTTATTTCATGTATTTATATAATTTGATTATTTTAAATTAAACATAAAATAAAAAAACTCAATTTTAGACTGTAATTGATAATGCATATGAAATGGCCCATGGGCCTGCTTGAAGACTCTCTTGAGAAGCAAAAACTAGTAATTTTTAGCCACGACCCACAGACAAATACCCACCTGAAAAAGACAATTTCAAATGAAAAAAAATTAAGCTATTCCTATTTAAGAAAAAGAATCTCAATATCTAAACGGAATAATGTTTCCATAAAATGACATATTTATAAGCCATATACCCTATCTCTAGGACACCCCCCATTTACTTTGTATCTTTGGCGGTTGAGAGATTTGCATCCACTCATATGCATAAACAATAAACGCCTTGCATCTCATAACAAATCAAATTTGGTATGATAGTATCAATCCCCATTAATAATTTTATTGATATAACCCGAAATATTTTTTTGAATAGACAATGACATGATAATTTTATTGATGTACCTTTTAAGAAATTTCAAAAATTCAAAAGTTTCTATGATAATTAAAATTTTTATTATTATTATTATTATTTAAAAATATATCTTATAATATAATACAATATTTAATATTCAAATCAAAAATTAGATTTTCAATACACAATACAATATAACATCAACTAATATGACCATCATGATCATGCATAAATGAGTTTTGCCAATTCAATCAAAACTGCCTGGAGATCTGATAGACAAAGAAGTAGCCCAGAAAACAGACCTGACAATACAACATGGCTCTGGAGATTGTCGTATTAAAACATGATTGAGTCATTTGAATTAAAATAAAATAAATAATTCAATCATTCAATCACATAATAATACATTAATAGTTGATGCCCGTTAACACCTGCCCATTAGCACATATTATATACATGTAGTATAGGAAGCAAAGAGGTCAAAATCTAATATAAGTATTTCACTTCAGCACTCAATGGAAAACTCAGGAAAAGAACCAAGAACAATACCTGGAGGAATCTAACAGGAAGAAAGAAAGTAAAGGGAAAAAATTCATTGTTGCTAGAACAGCCACAATCCATAAAGAAAGTATCAAAGCTACTTCAGTTTGATGTACAATATCAAGCCGATTGCAACCACAAGGACTGCAACAATGATGCCAATGATCCATTTGTTCTTGCTCATTCTCCTTGACATGGCTGTCAAAATTCTCTTACTTTTGCCTATGTTATCATCCACTCCATGAAGCTACAGCGGATCAGCAACCAGAAGTGAGTATGATGGTGTGTAACCGAGTTAAGTGTCAATACAGCTTGAACCAGAAAAAAATATATATATCCATATAACAATGTTTTCAAACCAAGATTGGGCATTGACCGCCAGTCCAGTCAGTTGATGTTTGGATCAGGTTACTGTTTAAACCAAAATTAGAAATAATATTCAAAATATTTTGCCCATTTAATCATTTAATATAAAAGCCGAATTACATTAAATCAAAATCTAATTAGACCTATGGCACAAATAAATGCACATTGGCAAGGTGTTGTTTTGAAGCCCAACAATAGCAAAAAATTTTTGAAAAAATATTTTGCCCAGATCAGACCGGGCACTGGGCCATGGTCAGATTGTTTGAACCTTCAAAAACATATATTTGAATAAATGTCCATATTAGAGCTTAATTGTATTACTTGGTTTAGAACAGATCAAAGCAGGTAACTTGAAAGAAAAAGAAATAGTAATTGGAACCCAAGAGGTGGATTCTGATACTTCATTATTTCTGGTTTAGAAAAACAAGAATCAATATCGATAGGTAATGTTGATACTTAAGAAGAAAACACTTTACACAGAGATCACAAGCCATTAAATTAATATCAAAAGGCAGACTGCTCATGTCACAAAAAATAAGGGCATAATGAGTTCAATAAATGACCTACCATGTTGTCGGCATGTAAAAGCGCTTGTCTCTGTGAACTCAAATCTTGGAGAATTGAAACACCGAGCTCCTCAGTTTCCAGCATGGTTTTTCTACTTTCCTTAATTCTACCACTAGAATGATACAATCTCTCTGTTGTCGACATTAATCTTGATCTTTGATCAGCTGATGCCTATTAAATGGGCATTGTCAAAGTGGGAAAAAATTGACCAACAACTTTTATAACAAGGATGAGCGGAGACTAATTGTTGAATAAACCAATAAGGTAAAATGAATTTGTATAAGATTTAATAAATAGCTCCCTATTCCTTTTTAACACTAAACAATTAGGACACCAAGATGAATATATTTGATACTAGTATGTAGGTCAGCAAATAAAAAAATCCTCCATAATTTTATAACTAAGAATTGAAGAAAGGTTTAAGAAAAATAAAATCACGTGTACTACATTTTTTTAATTCTTCAATTACTCAGCATATACAAGGGTGAAAAAATAACTAAAGCAAACTGTATATCACCCTTGAAGCACCCAAAAAGAAATTAAGTTCAGGCAAATAAAGTCAAACTAGAGCTCAGCTAATTATCTTTAACTGTTTCCTCTAAATTATGGACATTAAATCTCTTATCAAGATGATACCATAGAACTGCAATGAAAACTATTAACTATCTTAAAAACAAAGTAGACAGATCATATATACCATCAACGCATCAGCCATTCCTGATTCCAACAACTCATCACGAGCAGCTGCATTCAAATTCCCAGATACAAGTCGCTTCAGTTCAGTTTTAAGATTGTTTAAATCTGACTTATACTCCCTCAACTTAGCAAGAAGCACAGCCTTAACATTTGGCGGTAAACTTCTCGCTTCAACGTCCATTTTCCGAATCTGCCAAAATATAACCCATCATCCATTATTAAACACAACCAATAAAATCCAAACTACAATTTAACAAAATGTATTATGACCACTAAACATTAAAACCCATTTTACATTTTCTAAATTCTTCTAAAAATACATAATTTAGAAACTAAGCAAGCAAGAGATGCAAGAAGTTTTATAAACTAGTTTGGTTAGAATGATTAGAGTTTTTTTTTTTTTAGCCGAGCCAGTTCAGCCATGAACCTATGTTCATTTTGAATGAACTAAACTTGAGTTAAAACTTCAGCTTGACAGTTTAGTACAAGTTTGAGAGCTTGTCAACAAAGAAACTGGAGGTTTTCTTCTCCATCAATTCTTCTTGAGCCGAACCAATTTTAAAACTCCAGCTCAGCAACTCGACTCGAGTTTGGGAGCTTGTTGGCAATTCTACATTGGAGCTTTTCTTCTTCGGTAATTCTTCTTCTTTTTCAACAATTCTACTTCTTCTCCCTTTTCGACGACTTTTTATTTTTTTATATCACTGTTTACCATTTGAACTAGCTCAAACTCAAACTCAAGATTTCCAGTCCGGATGACCCTTAATCCAGCCTTAATTCTGAATGATTTCAAAAATATAGTTCACATACACTCCTAATCCTAAAAACGAGTGCAAAATTAGATAAAATTCTTAAACTATTATATTCAAATTTTTAGATTTGAAAAAATAAAATAAAATGCAACTAGATTACATATTAATATGTATAAAAAAAAATAATAATAACAACAATCAAACACTACATCAATCAATTACTATACCAACGATTCGGCTTCATCAACTCCGCTTTTTATTTCAGAAACTTTTTGCTTCTTCTGCTCTACATATAATTACACAAAATCATCAACACCAAATAAAGAAAAAAGTAAAATCTAAAAAAAAAAAAATTTAAATCATCGTAAATTATCACTAACTTCTTTTTCTACAGTACCTCCTTGAAGAGCGGCAGCTGCAGTGCACTTCTTCGAAAGATTCGCCGAAATCTCGCAGTACTGCCGCTCGTATCCTTCGAATACCTCACTCATCGTCACTTAAATCACAAATTATCTGTTCACAAATTGATCAAAAAAAAAAAATACAATCTTGATTCCGAAAAGCAGTCACAAGCAAATCGTGATTCTGTAAACGTTCTGGAACCTGAATGATTCGGAGAAACCGACTTCCCTTACGATCGTTGAGAAGGAAAAAAAAAAGTTTTGCGATTGCGAAGGTTCTCGAAATGGACTAGAGGTTAATTGGCTTCAGGAAGATCGAAACGACAGTGATTGGTTTTGTGGGAGATACTGGGAGGTTAATGATACTCTTGCTAGCTGATTCGTGACCGGTTAGTGTAAAGTTGGCGCGTGGCAGGAAATGATTGGTTGTTGGAGGGAGACTAGGGATGAGACTATTTTCGCTCGAGACTCTATGGGAGTGGGAGTATATGGCTCAGGATATGGCAGTATTCGAAGCTAATGTCAAGCTGTGTGTTAATGAAGCCAAACTAAGGTTCCTCCCAAGTTGAATTCAAACTCATCACTGTCAAGTTTGATGAGCTCCCACAATTTATGACTCAATTGAAATATAGTATCAATAAATCTTACACAGGGGCATTTAGTTAAGACGTATTGAAAATTATTTTAGTTAATTATTTTTTATTATTTATATTATTTTGTTTGATTTATAAATAATAAAAGATTTTAATAATATTTTATTATCAATAATAATGTGATAGATAATATAAAAAATAATTTAATTACCATTTCAATCTTAAAAATTAAAAGATTATTAAGTTAATATTCGTTTTATTATAACTATATCTTTATTTATTAATTTTTTTAGAGTAAAAATAATATCATTTTTAATTAATATAACAAATAACATAAAAAACATTTTAGAATAATTGTACCCAAAGTTATTTAAGTAAAATAATATATTAATATTCTTTTATTATCTTTAATTAAACATAATAATTATTTATATCTATCCAATTTATCAAATTTTATCAAACATAGTAATAATTTATATTCATTAATTCTCAAAGTAATTTATTTTTAAAGTAATCCTGTAATTTTAATAATAAAACATTTTCTAAATTAAATGCCCCTTTACAAATGTTATTTTTTAACTTTGAATGTAAGAGATAATAAATAAATATATAAACTATAAAATTTATTTGTAATTTTTTTAACCAAAATCAAGTTGGTCATTTATATCTTAAACTCAAACCTACAACTTTTAAACTCGAACTTTGTATAAACCCTACTCCAACCAAACAATGCTCAATTTGATTTGATTATTTAAATATGAATACTTCATATTAGGTATTAACAATTGTCATGTATTGATGATCTAAATATCTATTTTATTTTTAATTCAAAATTATTCGATTATATACTGGAGTGATTGGTATTAAATACAATAGAAGTGAAATATGTGAAAAAGACTATCAAAGGCATCAATTATGTCTAAAGAGTAACATAATTGTTCCACTTATAATCATCTTGCCTAGTGATATCTTTCTATCTCTCCGCCTAGTGATATCTTTCTCTCTCTATCATAGAGTATATGACACCAAGTATACAAAGATATGGTGAAATTTATGGGTTTTGGTATAAGAATAGTAACAAAGTACAAAATTTAAGGGGTACACTTAGATCCCTTGAAGAACAAATGGCCACTCACTCCTCTCAAAGAGTGGAAAAATGCAGTAGCAAGTAGCAACTCCTGGAAAACTGGGATGCTGAAACTGTCAAACTTGATATGGGTATTTCTGCTTTGACATTTCCTTCTTAATGGCTTGAATCTTTTTGACAAATCTTCTCACTTGGTGAAGGGTGAATATTCGCAGATGTAAACTTAGACAGACAGTTGACTAGAGTTAACAACTGGTACAACTGAATTTGGGCAAACTGACAAGACATATCATCAAGATAATCTACCAGTGCAAAGCTTATCTGCTTTCTGCATTCTCATGTGATGGAATGACATCGGATCCATCAGGTGCCAGAATTTCCCTGGTTTCTATGTTTTTTGCTTTTATTTGCTCCACTTCATGATCAGGGAAAACTTCCGATTGCAAAGATGGGGCTATTTGATTCACATGCAACCAAGTTAGCTGCCAAAATCTATCTCCACCAATATCATCTATTGGCCAAAGAATGCCAGCAGTCTTCATCACCAGCAGATTGTTCTTCAGAAGCTCAGGAACTAATTCATGAATCTTCTCAGACCGCTTTCCCCGGAGTCTTAGTTTCATATATCCTTCCATATGATTAAGAACCCCTAGCCATAACTTGCAGAAGGATGGTTGCTGAAAGAGATCCTGAAGTGACTGTAAGAATGCTTTTGACATTACTTTCATGGCTAAAACTAGTGTTCCATCAATGTTTCTGTAATCCTTTGGAGAGTTCGCTTGAGCAATTTCTAATAAATCATCAAGCAATTTGAATATGACCATATCAAAGCACTGAAACCACAGGGCATTTGGAAGGTGCATCCCATCTACTGCTGCCAAAGATCTCTGCAACACCAGAACAGCATGGTTCCTCACCTCTTCTCTCTGGTCCAAACACACTTTCTTCAGTCCCTGAACCAGCCTCAGCCACATCTCCCCAATGTCCTGGCTCAACTTCATAGCAGCCTCCTCCCCAGCAGTGTTCTTTGTCTCAGTAGACCATCTTACTAGACAATCAACTGAGCCTCCCATCAAATCTAGGGCAGAGACAGACCTGTCAATTTCACCAACCCGAGATTCAGCAAATTGTCTTGCTGCATCCACACACAGAATATAGTTTGACGGCAACAAGTGCACCCTGTCAGACATGATAAAAGCTAGCACTTCAAATCCTGCTTCTGATGCTTCAGGATGTCGGGCTGTGATAGATAGAAGGGAAATGATTGTGCGCCACCCTGCATGAGATCTGATGTGAGTAGCATTTGCTTTTACAAGGCGCATTACTTCCTGTGTGATGTGCTCACAATAAGCATCAGCAACCCGGGCATCAAGTTTCAATATTAGTTGGAGTGACTTGAGGAGATCTTCAGTTAGGTTTTCCTTATAAGGCAGAAGTCGCTGGCATATCCTAAGGAGCCCAAACACGGCTTTCTCTACCAGCTTGCAGGGCATTACAGTTGACTGAACAATACTGGCTATGTGCTCATAAATACCCTGCCAGATAAGTATAATTCTATCCCGATTATTCAGTGCAATTGCAATCAGTAATTCTAGGCAGAACACACCCGTGTCTTCATCTTCCATGGAGCTACTTCCCTTACGGAGTCGCCCGGAAGCCAAAATAAGAGCCTTTACAAGCTCCATTAAAGAATCAGCTTGGAGAAACTTACTCTCTGTAAATATGCTATCAATGTGGCAATTCTGTATTATCTCACGGGTTCTCAGCTTAGCTGCAATTTCTTCCTCACTTGGCTGCAATTTTGGTTCCTCTATATCAAATGATAAGAGTTGACTGAAGCGACCAATCAAACCAGATGACTTTCGTGGAGTGGTCACAGGTGTTACATGCGATGTTGATAAAGAACCTGTAGTGGGTTTCCCTTGCTCCACATCAGAGGAAAGCTCCATATCATCAGCTGCATCTCTAGCTAGACAAGCAGGTAGAAGACCAAGCTTGTGCAAGCTCAGGACACAATCCAAAATATTTTTCCAGCCAGAGTGGATGTAATCACCATACCTGTTTGCTATGGTAAAAACTGCTGTCATTGCCATCCTGGCTTTGGTGTCATCTCCAAAGGCAAGAATAGCTTCTTCAAGGGATAAAGGAGTCAAGAGGGTTGTAAATTTACAGAGGGACAGAACTAAATCATCCAAGACATCACCAAAATGACAGCATGTAGATATTTTGGCAAAGGCCAAGAATCCATTGATGCATCTCTGCAATATACCTTCCTGCTCCGCTTGATCAAAAACCACTGACATTGCAGCAATTGTGGGACCTGACAAGATCGCAAACATATCATGGTCCAGGAGTGCAGTTGAATTACACATGATGAAAGGGGTGGTTTCTTTGGATTTATGCATTACATTAATCCACCGGCTAGATGTCATTGCTGGAAAATTAACACCTTGCTCCGGGATCATCAGGATTTCATTATCACATATGGAGTGATAAAGCTCTGAAAGGTATTCTCGAGGGAGATCTTTCCCTCCATTGATGTGCCGATTGTTTCGGATGAAATCCTCTTCAGTCATCTTTTTCTTTACCTGTACATTGTGTTGATCTGTGTTAAGCAATATAAGTGAATATGACAACAAGAGAGCAGCATCTCTATTGGTCAAAATATCTGGTGATTGCTCATAATATCTTTCAGCAAATGCCTCAAGCACCCTTTGTATCTTCTGTGATTCACCAGGCAATCTGAAAGTTCCTAGGAAAAGACGCAATGCAGTATCTAGATTCATGCCATGGAAATTAAAAGTCCCAGCAAATTCTTGAAGCACCTGAATGCAAAATTCATCATGGTTTCCAAGAAAATCCCCAATGAGATTCTTATCCAACCCAGTTGTGTACCTAAAAAAAAATGCTACACTCTGTGGGTCAAGTTTGTCAGGTAGCAGATGCATTCCTTGAAGATATTCTAGACCTTTCTTAGAATCCCGGTTAAAGTGATCCGCCCCAACCATTAACCTTCTCTTAATATACTTCATCTTACAAACAAATGGAACCCAATAATTAGGGTCACCATAATCCTCACATTTCAAGCTCCAAAATGAATTATATTCCTCAGGATCTACTGATGACCCTTCTGAAGCAGGCAATTCATTGTTCATCCTCTCTGCCATACCCTGAACCATGGATATCATACCATCCAGAGCAAGAACATGCATAGCAGATAACGGTCCATTAACCGGAAATGCACTTTTTGATAATAGGTTTACAAGGTCCTCAAACAAATTGCAAGAGGTTATGTCACAATCAAAGTTGGCATATATCTCAGTCATAAATGTCTGCTGCCTACAGATATCAACCAAAGCCTCCATAGCAACCTCCTGCTGTTGGTAAGAAGACCCATGCTTGCTCTGAGCAATCCGCAAAAACACACATGAAAAGAAAGCTTCAAGCTGTGCTTTGAGTTCAGTACGCAAATGATGATAAAGATTGAGAACAATGCTACAAACTGTTGAAAGTATTAGTGGGCTCATGGACAAACCAAACTGCATCAGATTGCGAAACAGTTCATCCTGAATTAATGCCAATAATGTAGGGTGTTTTCTGAAAGACGACCCACCCAATTCTATAGCTGAATTAATCAAACCCAATGCAAATAGTGGAACATCTTCATCATATGCTATTGGATTTGATCTAGGACCAACTCCCATGTTTTCAATTACATTCAATAGAGAACAAAGGAAATGAAATATCTCCACCATGCATGGAACTCCAAATGGCTCCAACATTATCTTCTTACCATTTTGAGCAGCCTCTGCACCACTGCTACTCTCAACCTTATTTGCATCCATCTCACTTGCTTTTGACATGCATTCATTTGATGACTGGCCACCATTTTCTACACTGACATTGCCATTCTCTAGCAGTCTGTCTCCAAAAGCAAGATCTTTCTCCACTCCCACCTGCACAAAATGAAGAAACATCAAAATTGTCCAGAGAAAGATAAATTTCTCAGTTTAGCAATAAAAATAAAGGAGGCAGAGAACTTCTCAGTGAACTGCAAGTCAGCTCTATACTTTGATTGCTCAATGAAGGCTCCAAACATGAAATGAATACTCACTCTGACCACAAATGATATTTATCAATGAAAGACATAAAGCTTGAAATTTTATAACTACAATAGACAAGCAAACCTTTTTTCACTTGGCTTGCTTAAAAGCTCAACATCTACCTTAGAGCTCACTAGTCAAGCCTTTGAAATATTACATTAATTACATATTTTTGTTAGCATTTACAACTACAATTAAAATCACATAAAATTCACCTATCGAATCTTCAGAGCTGACCTACTGAAACAATATTCAAGTTAACAAAATCAACAGAATAATATACAAAATATGGAACTTGGGGCTCCACTACTAACTCTTGCATTGGAAAGGGAGGTTTACTCTGCAACATTTACCAATCATCATAATATCATGCCATAGTCTTTGACTAATTTAAACTCTAAATTTTCCATTTGAGAGAAGAGCCTATGACTTAAGGTTAATTACCTTTTCACCAGCAGCTACCCAGCTTCTATTAAGCAAGGAGTTTTCTGGGGAGTCAATATCAGGGAGGTGAGAGAAAACACACCGAACCAATTCATGCATTGTATGTCGTGCTATCCGTTGCAACAATTCACCTTTGGTGCTTGCTTGATGAACTATGTGAAAACAAGTATTAACAATATTGCACACATGCTGATTGCTCAACTTCACTGCTGCTTTGCTTTTCATGCATGCCAAAAGAACCTGAAGTATCTTCATCAACACCACCTCTTCAGATGCTGGATCAGTTACTTCAAACCGGCAGCTTGTTACAGCATCAACAATTAATTGCATAGCAGCACCCACATTCACAGTATCAAGATCAAGCACATCAAGGGTCAAGATTTTGTAAACAGAAGATAAAGCAACACCAGTAATTGGTGCACCAGTCTCATCAGATTGAATTACATCCAGAAATGGCTGAAGGAATACAGCTGGATCAATAGTATGCCACTGATTTTGCCATAAAAATATTTGTTTCCGTAATTCTTTCAGAGAATGAATGAGATAATGCTCTAGCTGATCATCATCTGCCACATAACGGACTCCCCACCTTACATTTCTCCTCATCACAGCCAAAACTGCACCTATTTCAGAATTTATCATAAAAGCTAGACCACTCCTGGAAGGTTTAACACGGCAATGCTCAAAACCTTTACAAATTGCATTGCTTCCAGACTCCATATTCACATGCCCCATCATTATCCCAGATCCTTGTACAATCCAAACTTACTCTTAAACCATGCTACAGTCCACCAAACAATCAATAAACACTAACCTGGCCAAAATTACACCAATTACTGTAAATTAACAAATTTCAACCCAACACAAAAACAAACTCATAAATTAGTACAGCCCTTGGTATTGATCACGCATCATACATTACCAAAAAAATGTTGCATCCAATCCCTATTTAGTCTCTATATTCAGATACCAAACCTGGACGTAACTAAAACGCATTAATTCTAGTAACAAAACCAATAACTGTGATCCCAATAGCATAGATGAAACAAAAAGAGCTAACAATTTGCAGTAAAAGATGAAACTTCTGACTTTAAATTACAACCCACATTATGTTTTTTCCTCATCAAAACCCAAAACAAAAACGTTAAACAAAGAGCACCTTACTTCACAGCATAAAAACGAAAATTCGGATCACATAGTCCAGATCTAACTAAAATTCCACACTTGACTAAACGGCTCAAAACCGAACCATCTTGAATCAAACGACACATAGACGAAGATCAGTGGACAAATCCATAACATCATACGATCAAATCGGTTTCAAATTTAAACAAAAACCCCGGAATTGAGCTCTGTAATGAATACCTGAAATTGTTTTTCACAGGATTCCCGGCTCTAAAACTCTTCCGTGAATAAGAAACGACGACGTTTTGGAGAGATCCCGTTAGTGAAATCGGAGGATCCCTTTACAATCGAGTAGAGACGTGAAAGAGGTCTCTCAAGTGTTATTGAGACTTCGATTGCAATACGCACAGATGTTTCGAGTTTCGGGGTGGTTTTAAGAAACGTTTCTAATAAAATTACTTTTAAATTTTTTTTTTTTTTTTGGTTGATTTGTTAATATACTTTTCCAATTTGGAGGATTTAATAATTATAACTTAAAAAGATAGATCTATCTTGTTACGTTGCAAATAAAAGTTTTTTAAAAGGATAGGGCTTTACCTGTTTATGCAGTTGGTAAGTCGAGTTTGAGGATATTCAAATGTTTAAGTTCAAATAAATGATTTAACGGAAAATAAGAAATTCTTCTGATAATATATTTTCAATTACTAATATCATATTTTTTTTTATTGAATATCTGGTTTTCACTATTTTTTATTAAAGGTACCAAAATAATAATCACTTTATTTCAAAAACAAAACAACAATTTTGTTTTTATTGAATACCTATAGTAGGAAATACAGATAATTAGCTATTTTTAATGAAAAAATTTAAAAGCTTTTAGTATTTTTAATTGAAAAATCTTGTTGTTTAACTTTAAAAAATATGAAGATCATTCATTTTAATAGAGAAAAGTAATAATTAAATACCTTTAAGAGTAATCATCTCTTAGATAGGATAAATAATATTAAACTCAATAATATCTTTAGTAACACGAAATTCACTAATATAATTAATTATTAAATATCTTTGTAGCTTTATTTTTCGATTGTTTCTATCTTTTGTATTGCCCATCATGATACCATTTTTTCTTTTATTGAAGGATGCATATCCCTCATAACTCATTTTGTTTCCTCGTAACTGGCTCTGTATATGGAGGGGATTCCTTGGAATAAGGGGAGATAAGGTTAGGTATATCTCGCCTTGAACTCACTCTATTTGTACATAATTCTAAAATATAATTTATAAAAATATTCATTCCATTTTTAATTATTTAACATAAAATCATTAATGTGATAGTATTTAAGTAGGTAGGATAATAGGGATAAGAACGAGCAAAAGTTATTTCTTGCAAATTTATTTAAGTGAATGACCTTGGCGATGGATTGTTGGGGTAGCGTTATCAAGGTTTACTAACTTGGTGTAGCATCTCACTGCAAGAAAGTATCCATTGTCTTATCCAGAGTCATACATGTTTTTCTGCACTCCACGTGTGTGTTCTTGTAGACTATGCCATTTGTGCATCACTACTTTGTTTTCCAGCTGGTTGATGAATTCTAGTATGTAATTAATCTGACAACTCTCAGTTTCATTTTCGATTTCTTAGTGTTTGTTTAATTTACGTCAGCTATCCTAGCCCAACGGAACAAAATCCAGTGAAAGTCAATTTGAAATCAAAAAGATTTGTTTGAAGATCACTCAAAATCGATGAATTAAATCTTAAATTTAATTAAAAAATAATTTAACTTCAAATTTAATTTAAATTAAATTAAATTCAAATATTTAAATCGCCCTATCCTAAATATGTTTATAAAAACGTGTTTAATATTTTATTTTCATGTTAATCAGGTGAGAAAATGAGCATTACTAAATTCTATAGTGAAATTAGTTTCAGAGGTTGACATTCACTTTGTCATTAAACGTCCACGTGGAGGAACAAGAGTGGGCATTGACTCCTTTAAACAGCCTAATCCCCTTTCCAAGTGATTCATAATGGTTAACTTACCTTGTACGGTGAAAACAACCTACTTGCGAGTAGTTAAGCCGATTTTAAACTTACCATTTGGATCAATTAAAAATATAACAATAAATTATTCATATACTTTTGAGTGTCTAAATAAAAAATAATATTATGTATATTTATTTTGAATAAACAAATAAATATATTTATTTATATTATTATATAATTAAATATTATTTTATTTTTAATTTAAAATCATTTAATTATATAATGATATATATCTCGATGTACATAGTTTTATTATTAAATAAATATAGACATAATATGTTATTATAAAATTAGGTGATATATAATATATATATATCTATTTGTATACTAAAAAATGTATATATATATATATATATATATATATATATATATATATATATATATAATATTACTCAAAATTTAAAGTAAATTTAGTGATACGATCTCATCATGATGTTAGTATTGCAATTAAACCAATCTAATTGTTAGCAAATTTAGTTGAACCATAGCTTAGTGCTATATATATAGAGAGAGAGAGAGAGAGAGTTCAACCTCAGGGCACTTTATTCCAATGAAACAGGTTTTATCAATGATTCAGATTGTTTGAATAAATTGGTTCAATCTAAATTTTAAATAAGTGCTTCAAAGGTATAATTTGGAAAATATTCAAATACTGTTTTTTTTTTATATAAATATAGAATTTTCGACAAAAAATTGTCAAGTGAAAACCCTTTTAATAATATGAAAAAAGGCATTTTAAAATACTTTTTTTATATAAAAATAAATAAATAATTACAAGAAATTGTTAAAATAAAAACTAGAAAAATGTTTAAAAAATATTTTTTTATTTTAAACTTTGGAAAAATCGACTCTCATGGTTTGTTTGGCTATTAACCCAAAGTAACTCTCCCAACCTTATTCTAGCTTTTGAAAGGGACTGACTTGTCTCACTTGTAGTCTTGCTTTGAATCTTACATTGTACAAAAATACATTTTTGCCCTCATAGTTTTTTGTTCACTTATTCCATCAAGTGAAATGGTTATTGATATGCATAAGTGAATATGAACCAAATTGAATTCAAATACTTTTTAACTCAAATTTTATTTGAATAAAAAATAAAATTGAAGTTTAACTTGAGTTTATAACTCAAATATATAGTTTAAATTTGTGGTTCATTAATAAAATAACATTATTTTATTCAATAATTGATAAAAAGATGTTATTTTGATAATTATCTAATATAATTTAAATTGAACCATGATTCAAGATCAAACCAAATCAAGTTATAAGCCAAATTTTCTTTAACTTGAGTTTAGCTCAATTTCAAAAAATGAACTAATCCTTCAAGTTCAAGTTCAAACTAAATAAATTCAATTAAGTTAAACTGAACTAAATTAGGTTTGAAGACCAACTCATGTTAGTTTGAATTATGTTATATATAATTCTCTTATATAAAAAAAATTTTATCTTCTTTTTCTTTTTAATTCTTGTAATAAAAAAATGAAGTTTGATGTAATTGAAACTGTTTTAGTTTCTAAAAGAATCGTATTACAATGAAAGTGTTGTTTTGTAGTACTCCTAAATAAATCTCACATCGATAAAATATATAAAAATGTTTTATAAATATGAATATTTAACATCGTTTGAGAATGATAACAAAATATTGTTTACATAGTCAATAAACTCTCAAATAAAGCTTAAAACAAAACAAAAAAAAAAAAGCTGTAACAAATTATTATCTAAAATATATTATAATTTAACAGTAGATTAAATTAAACTGTCTAATAATATATAGTAATGGGGTGTTAAAAATTTACCCATTTTCTCAATAAGTCAAATAATACTAAAATGTTTAACCTTTCTAAATCTGCCCTAGTTCTGCTCACAGTTTTTGGGCAGTTTCTTGTTGCATTGAGGAGACTATCTTTGGGTGGTCTCTTTCAAGAGAGTGATAACTTCTATGCTGTCTTCTTAATGCTTAAAGACATAGGCATATATTATTTTCATAATCTGACCATCAAAAAATAGTCTGAGATAGAGGATGAAAGAGAATAAAAGTGACATCTTCAATTATGATTGAAAACGAGTAAAACCAATTATTATTTAGCTCAAACTCAATTTGATTGTATTTATGCAAAATTCGAGTTTGAGAAAAGAACACTTAATTCAAACATGATTCAATAATTATATTTAAATCTTATAATTTATATATTTATCAATTACTTCTCATATTAAAAGTTAGAAAATAATATTCTAAGAGTAGAAGTGTAAAATTTTAAAGCAGAAGAGTTTATTGATATTATACTTAAACCAGAATCATAAACTCATTGAACCAAATAATAATAAACTAATAAATTTGAATTCAGTTTGAGAGCTAAACTTGAGTTGTTCGAGCCCAAGCTTGGATGGACTTATTTACAACTCTATGTTCAATGACATAGAAAGGTACCATTTGGCTAGGTCAAATCAACACTGTCAAATTGGGTTCCATATGGTTTGATACGGAGATCAAATTAGTATAGTAACAAAAGGGTATTGAGCAAGCATTAAGACCCTTTCAAATGTCTCTTTTCCTTGAAAGAATCTTCACTTTTTCAGGTATAAAAATCAGCCACTCAACACAAAACACCGTAGCCAAATTTCAACAAGCACTCAAGTTCTCTCACAAGTGAAAACATCACTAAATGGTAAGGAAGGGAAAGGCTTGTGATGGAGTGGCAATGGAGGAGAAATTCACTGGCAATATTGAAGCAAACAGGAGTTGGGATGAGATGGCGAAAGAGGCTGCGGCAGCTGCGGCATTGGGAGGAGCAAGGCGGGCTCGAAAGAGATTCGTGGGCGTCCGGCAGTGGCCGTCGGGAAGTTGGGTTGCTGAAATCAAGGACACCATACAGAAAATAAGAGTGTGGTTGGGGACTTTTGACACAGCTGAGGAAGCTGCCAGGGCCTATGATGAAGCTGCCTGCCTGCTCAGAGGCGCCAATACAAGGACAAATTTCTGGCCTTGTTCACCATCAACTTATGCAACTCTGGCTCTTCCCACAAAGATCACAAATCTCCTTCTTCAAAGACTCAAAGCGAGGAATGATTCGGTGTCGTCTGCATCAAGTTCTTCGCCTGCGAATCTGCAGAAAATCGGCAACATCAACGGGGACAAGCAGCTGCAGCTGAGCACAACAATGATTCACAGTTCACTGTTTTTCTTAACGATTCTGAAGGCTATTACACCAATGATAGTATCATTAGCAATAATGGAGGTACTCTTGATTTGATCACAAACAGTTTTGAGACTTGCTCGACGGAGAAAGAAGAAGATTTTGCAGGCCAATGTTCAAGTGCTGACAGAGAAGATCGAGAACAAGAATACAATGAAGTTAACTCTATTGACTTCCATTTTCTCGACGACATTCATTCATCAAGCTTCTACTCTCCATTTGAGTTTGCAGAAGAGATAGAGGAGCCAATGGAGACAGCAGAGTACTATGCAGATGAGCCATCAATGTTAAGAGCAGCAATGAAGAGGATGAAATTTGAGAGGATATTCTCAGCTTCATTGTATGCCTTTAATGGCATCCCTGAGTGTTTGAAATTGAAGCTGGGATCATCAGGAAAACCTGAGCAAATAAAAAAACTTCAAAATGCTTGAAACAAGAACAAGTTAATGGAGGAGCATAAAATTCGAGAGAAGAAAGAGGAACAGAGCGAGGAGGAAA
The DNA here is from genome assembly GCF_011075055.1 of Mangifera indica. Taxonomy (NCBI): domain Eukaryota; kingdom Viridiplantae; phylum Streptophyta; class Magnoliopsida; order Sapindales; family Anacardiaceae; genus Mangifera; species Mangifera indica. The sequence continues at coordinate 104,495 of NW_025401145.1, read as the reverse complement.
TTTTGAGTTCAAGCAATGCTGAAGGTGAATTGTCACTTTGGAGTTCTCTTGGTCTGCCACCAATTTGTTTTGTGAACTAATTTGCACTTCAGCTAGGGGTGGAGAGCCCTAATTTAACATTTTAGCTTGAGTTTAACCTATTTATTATATTTTATAGTCTACGTATGTTTTTGTTAAATAGGTTAAGTTATATACTTTAATAATAACTAATTTATATACTGATATTAACATATCATTATATGATTAAATTAAATTTTATTTTTAATTTAAAATTATTTAATTATATAATGACAGATTATCATTAATATACAAATTAGTATATATTATTAATATACACAGTTTCATTGTCCGTTATAATACTCAACGTACACCTAAAATTCATCATAGGAATGTATTATGATAAGATTGATTTTAATTTTGATTTTGATATGGTCTAATTGACATTGAGAATCTTTTTACATAAAATATGATTATATTAAAAGGTTCATTCAATTTCATGCTATGCTGAGTTCTGAACTTGTCTCAAAGAACAAATGCAATGTAGTTTCAGGTTTTTCTGCAGCAATATGAAATGAGTTTTGTTTGGTTTTGATCATCATCAAGATATGTCTTTATAATACCTCTTATACAAAATGATTAGATATTTACATATACAAATACACTGTTGTATCATTAGGAGTAGATATAAATCGGATCAAGTCTGAACACCTTTTGGCTTAAATTCAGGTCAAATGAAAAATATATTAACTCAAATTCATTGAATTAAAGTTAAAGGTTGTTTAAGTTCAATTTGATTCCTAAGTTAAAGTTTGAAGTTTAATTCAAATGCGTGATTTATTATCAAAACAATGTTATTTTAATAATTGTTTAACATGACTTTAATCGAATCACAAGTCAAACTCAAACCAAATCATCGTTTGGCTCACAAATCATATTCATTTTAGTGTGAGTTTGAGCCAAACTGAACCAAGTCAAACCAGCCTTCAGGATCAAACCAACTTGGTCCAGATCCATCTTGACATATCATCTATTATTACCATTTTGAATTGTCAATGATCTTTTCGACCATTGTATTTACCATATTTTGAATGGTTAATGCTATTAATGATTGAGCAGTACTAACAATACTTCATACTGTGTATAAACACTTACGTATGCTTCAAACTTCCCTAAAAAGTAGAAATTTTATCAACCAGAGTGAATATAGATGGACGATAAATGATGAAAGAAACATTATTCTTTTATCGATTTCATTCAAGTTACCTGTTAGGGTTCATATCATAAGTTCGAGATTCGACAGCATTAATAACTGGACTATCAGTACTAGAGAGTAAGTGACAAAGCCAGAGCCGAAACAAGCTTTTGCCTTGGTTTCAAAAACATTCACCCGTATAAAACTATAGGGAGAAGTTAACAAAAGATCCCAACCAAAAACTAGTTATGTACATCTAAAGGTTTTATTCACACGCATCAATAGTTTTGTGGATAATTCCTTCTTTAATGCCCTAACCTTCTTGTTTAAAGGACCCGAAGTTGTGCAAGAAAGGCCGCACAAAGATCCAGGAAAAGCAACTGTGGACCTTGAACCCTCTGAAGATCAAGCAGGTATTTCTCCTCGCGAGTTTTGTAAAGCTGTCAAGACACATAGTGAAAGGTATTATCAGCAGTGAACATTTAAAGACATCCAATATATCAGATTTAGTTCTGTCTGCACATGGCAAAGTGCTCAACACTTAAAATATCGCCATGAAAAGTGACTCAACTAGGTATTTCACTAGATTGAAGAGTGATCAATCTTAAACATTCATTTCTCGGTATAAAAATTTTTGTACACCACCATTATACTGAATAACAAAATTGATCATATTTGTGTTACCTGAACTTCAAACTTGATTACACTTGGTGACTTGATCTCATTCTCAATAATGGTGGATTCCTCCCCAAAGTAGTGATTATTGTGTACTTGGTTGTTAACCATGCCCTCATGATGACCAGGAAAGCCAGAAATCCACCGGCACTTCATGTTGTAGTGCCCGATCTTCTTCCAGCACACATTTAGTTGTTGCAAAGCTTTGAGAACTTCAGTCATTATTTCCCGTGGATGGGCACGGGACTGTTAAAATACACATTCAAAGTGAATAACATGTTAATTAATAAAGTGCTACTCAGCCATATAAATAGATCACAGACACAACCTGCAGTCCAAGAGACCATTTCCTTTCGAATGGCATCTGTGCTTTTAAACCCATTCCTTGGTAATCCATGAACGCTGGAAGGCGATTCCCAACAGGCGAAGCAACTTCACCAGGATGCATACGATTGAAACCAGAATCCTGGAAAAATTATATGAAAAGAGAAAAGATTTGCCAAATTCAGAACCTAGATAAAATAAGTAATATTCCACAGAATATAACTACCAATTAACCAGATTGCAAAATAATTCTACATAGCATGACAATCAGTAAATACTTTGGGTCCAGGACAAAAATATCGTCTCTTTCACATGCAAAAATTTGATTATACTGCTCCAGCAAATTTAATGAGGCATCTTTTACAACAGGACAACCTCCGCAAGGGAAGACACAAAATTAGATATTTAGCATCATGCCTTCTCATAACCCAGCTTGACTACAAATGAAAATAATTTTTTGTTATAAGCAATTATTTAATATTGTTTTAATATTTAAAAAGTAGAAATGGTATTCATTAGATCTAATTGGCATGCAAAATGATTAACAACACAAATAGAGTTAAGGAAAACAACTGCACCATAGTTTCTTGAAACTCAGCTCCAAGATAGCCACTGGAAACACGGAATCGGTTATCCAGCAACAGATAATACGCAACAGTAGCCTGAAATTTGCAGCAACTAATTATACACTATTGGAAAACCAAAAGCAAAAGAATTGGAAAGTTACCAACCTCATTTTGTATTCTGTTGCCAAGAGACTCAACCACTTGACTTTGATCGAATCCCATCTTAACCACTTCCTTAAGAATCTCCTCATCAATCTTCCAGAACACAATCATATTTTAATTAGTCATCATGAAAAATAGAATAGTATAATTACCAATAAATACAAGTAAGCATTCAGAAGCATTGCTCTAAATTGTCACATTCCTATGTAATCTAATTAAAAATTACACCAATACCATACTATAAAGCTGGCTGCAAGGAAATTTTGCTTAATAATGAAAGCACTATATTCACTTTATATTTACAACTGAAATTGATAAACACTATTATAAAATCAATCAACCTTTTTGGCTTGTTGCATAGTGTCAGGCGGGGGAACAGCTAAATAACGTGGAAGATGAGCTTGAAACCATGGATGTTGACGAATATCTGGAATGGAAATTCGCTTCATTGGATCAACTATAAGCATCCTTGGGATCAAATCTCTTGCACCTGGAGATAAATGACTTGGAAGTGTGTATATCCCACCCTACGATTCCATAAAATCATCAGTGAGCTCAAAATTTTAAAAGCTATCCATGCCAATATTGACTGTTGTAGATTTTGCTGACTGGAAAAATAGTAAACTTGATTGCACAAATTCAAAATTACCTTTATTTTCTTAAAAAGGTTGGGAATGTTTTCATCATCAAAAGGAAGGGTACCACAGAGAAGAGCGTACAATATAACACCACAGCTCCACACATCTACTTCAGGCCCAGCATACAGTTTTCCAGAAATGACCTATAAAAGGTAAAGGGACTCAAAATGTTAGCTTGAGATTGTTATTTAACAAAATAATTTCATTCATAAAAGAGAGCACAAGGGAGCTCAAGAATTTTAGCAATAAACCCTATCTTGCGATGTTCATACCTCAGGGGCAGCATAATTTGGGCTTCCACAACTTGTCTTCAGAAAATGTCCATCTCTCATAATATTGCTCAAGCCAAAATCAGCAATTTTTACATTGCACTTGGAATCCAAAAGCAAATTTTCAGGCTTAAGATCTCTATGAACCACCATATTTCGGTGACAGTACTCCACACCAGATATTATCTGCTTGCAGTAAAAGATTTGATTAAGTGTAAGCCAATTGGAAAGATAATAATAAAGAGTAGGATCTAGTATACAATAATTGCCAATCCCTACCTGCTGAAAGAAAACTCGGGCTTCATCCTCCTGTAGCCTGCCCTTCTCAACGATATAATCAAATAACTCTCCAGACTTCACATACTCCATCACAACATAAATATCATTTGGTGTCTCTATGACTTCATAAAGTCGTATGATGTGAGGATGCATAAACAGCCTCAAAATTTTTATTTCTCTTCTCACTGCCAAAAATAATAGTAATAATAATAAAATAGTAAGGTAAGAGACATTGTAAACAACTCTTTATAAGGACCATATAAACAACACCATTCATGCAAAATTACAGGAATTATTACCCATGAAGAATAACAATAAATCTATTTCCTCTTAATTTGTTTGAGAAAATAATCATGAAAACTACAAATTAAAAGGGCTTATAATTCAATCTCTAAGCCTCATTACATGATATCAAAGTAAGCTGCACACATTTAAAAAAAAAAAAAAAAGGAAAACAGATATAATTCTGATCACAGAGAATCAACCAAATTAACAAAGTATAGAAGTATCTTTTAAACCAGAAAATATCATAATCAAAGGACAAACCATACCTTTTTCTTCCATTTCCATGTTCTTGATCTTGCGACGATTGAGTATCTTGATAGCGACTTTATGGCCGGTCAATGCATGCTCCGCAATTTTCACCTTACCAAAGGATCCAATTCCTAGAGTTTTACCAAGCTTATAATTTGCTAAAAACAAATCCACACTACTGCTACCTCGATTAGATCCCTCCATGTTCCTACTCAGAAAACAAGATTTAGATTTGAGAAGACACATCTAGCAATAATCAGAGTTCACACAAAAATTCTTGATAACATAAAATCATGTTTCCCCTCTGCAACTAGCTTGACAACATTCCCAGGTCAGTACCGCAGTGCTTCTTCAAAAAACGCATATTTTAAACCATAAAATTTCCTTTACTACTATTTTAAACCCTAAAACACAACTAAGCCGACCTTCATCAATCCCACAAAGACCACAAAAAAAGTAAACATCTTTCGCCACAAATCCAGTCAAACGAAGCTTCAATTACAACAATACAGAAAAGATTCAACAAAACCCTAGCTGAAACGACAGATCTCAAAACCCAGCCAAAACGACATCGAATAAAACAGACAAAAACGCCCAACCCCAACAACATCCACATTCACATTAAATCAAATAGAGAAGTACTTACATAGAGGAATTCGAGCGAAATCGAGCTTGCAAATTCCAAATTAAAGCATGAAAAAATAGAAAATAAAATAAAATCAATATGACTTCAATTACAAAATACTGGAATCGAAGATTTCGTTTTGGGAGATGCGATTATTAATTATTATCATAATAAATAATTAATTAATTAATAATAATAATAATAATAATAATAATTGCCAACAGGTTGAAGGGAAAATCGTTTTGTTTTTACAACTGAATTTATAAATATATTCCCTTTCTTGTCTGTAGAGAGCGAAGAGCGAGTTAAAACGAACGGTGATGTTGTCGTTTGCAATCGATGCTTTTGATGCATCATGAGTTACTGTGTTGCCCTTCACTTTTCATATATTGACAGCAATGCCCTACTTTGGCTTCCAATTTCTTTGGGTACGAGGGGGATGTGACATTAGACCCAAACGGACGTAGCGTAAGTTTAAGTTTGACGTGTGATTGGTTAAAATGAGTTAATCTCAAATAAAAATAATTTTAACATGAGATTTAACTTAATTATGAAGTTGACAAATACAATTTCTTTTAATGATTTTTCTTTTTTGACAATTTTTTTCTTTATCGTTTTTGATAATTTTTTTTATCTTTGATATATATATTTTTTTATCTTTGATAATTTTTTTTATAATTTTGTGACAATTTAGTCAATGAACTCTTTTGTAGTTTAATAAATTAAATTCAAACAAAAAAGGGTTAAACTTATTCTAGTTAATAAGTTAGGAGATGGTTCTAAACAATTAAGTATGTTAAACAAAATTTTAAACAATGTTATTTTATCCATTATTCAATAAAATATCATCATTTTGTTAATAAATTATAAATTTAAGTCATAAATCCAAATTATAAATATGAATTACAAATTCGAATTATAAATTCAAAATAAAATTGAACTAAACTAAGTCAAATCATTTTTCATCGAAATTGAGCTCAAATTACCTTTAACTTTGGTTCAAAAAACTCAAACCAATTTTTCATTTAAACCAAACTTAAACTAAATGGTTTTTTAACTTGGTATAATTTGAATTTAATTGAATTAGTTAATTATATCATTTCTCCCCCTTAAACCCTAAAAATTAACAATTTTTCTCCAATCCAAGTTTTTTAAAAACAACATTTTCTTCCTAGGGTTTCCAAACTTTCAAATCCAATTTTTTCAATCACGAAGAGACTTCTTTGACAATCTCCAGATAACATGTCTTTCTCTTCAACGCATCTTCCTTTCGACTTGGTATGATGCCATCTTTGTCCAGAGATGAAGACGAGGTCTTCGTCGACAAAGAGTCTTCGTCATCGACAAAGACCTCGTCTTTGTCTCTAGACGAAGATGAGTCATCTTTATTTTCTGACAAAGATAACGTCACACCGAGTCAAAAGGAAGACTACCAAAAGAAGGACGTGTTGAATCTGAAAGTTTGGAAATCCTAGGGGGAAAAATTGTTTTTGAAAATTTGGGTTAGAGAAAAATTGTTAGTTTTTAAAATTTAGGGGGGAAATGAAATCAAATTTAAGTTTATTTTTAATAATAAATATAAAATAATAATTTTACTCTTAAAACTAATAGACTTAACTACTCATAAATAGGTAAATGAGATTTTCAAAATTAACAAAAAAAAACTTAAGAAAACAATATACATTAAGTGAAAATAAGTCCTTTAAAAGAAAATTCTTATTTGAATTAAATTATTCTTTTAAAAATTGAATTAATTATATCAAATAGATAAACTCATAGATTTAATAATTAATCTTTACTGATATTATAATAAAAACAAAAAATTTAATATTGAAATGTATTTAAATTATTTTTGTACTTATAATCTCCTCTCTTAACGCCCTAATACTTCCAATCAATAGTCATCATGTTAAGGATGAATATGATAGCTAAAAAGTACCATGAACAAGAAAACATTGGGATATGATGCCGAGGAACTGGAGAATATGCTGAACGGAGTGCGGTGAGATGGTATTGATGAGTCAGAAACGTGTTGCCATTCCTACTTAGTACCTTTTTTGTTTGGTGAGATTATTAATATGATATAATTGTATTGGTAATGATTTGGCAACCACAAGAGCCCAAGTGGGTCACGTGTAAACCTCAGTCTCGAGGCTGCCAACGCCAAGATCCCCACCATTTTGGCTGCATCTGCATTCTGCATCAGCAATTGACCTCGCACCTTATCTCTTCTTACTGAGTCTGCTACAATTTTTTGCTGCATCCGGCACAAAGTCAAGCAGGCAACCCTAACTCAAGTTGAATAGTAGCAGGCAATCATCTTTTTATACAAAAATTTTATTGTCAATTCAAATGAATTTAAGTTTAAATTGAATTTTATGAATTTAAACTCAATTTAATCCTTATTTAGATTCAATTCACTTCGAATCCACCATTGATTACATTACATATTTGATCAAAGTTTTTAATTCGATGTGTGAGCAATGCATACACTACCTCGCAAATAATACACTCAATCAGAAAGTGGCAGCTCACTGTGGATATGAAGGTGGGTGCTTCAATAATCAGGGATGGCGGCGAAGCGATATCCTGGAATTCGCCTCCGCGAATAATATGCTATCCAGGTCTCATAGAAGCCTACAGCCAGAAAATCGATATCACAGTGATCAGTTTATAGGGTTGTCAGGAGAAGGGAGAAGAATACAGTTAAATGTTTCATGGCATTTACAAGTATAATGGACAAAATAAGAAGCATATGGCAGATACATGAAAACAGCATTTCTAATTTACCAAGTTTGCTGCACCCACATCTTTATATGGGAGTTACCAAAAGCCAAACTACTCCAAATGGGGCATAAATCAATCATCATAGACACATAAAATCTATCTAGCCTGCCACATCAGTTAATAGACAAATATCAAGAGAGCATAAAAAATAACAATTTTCATATGAATGGTCTGACATCAATGGGCTGCAACTGAAGAAAGGCCTATTGATCTTCAGCCTACAGTTTTACAAGCTATACCAATCAAGCATTCAAAGCCCTTTAAGAATCTTCGCTTCTTTAATCAAATGTCTGATTCCATTTGCAACTAAACATGTTAGACATAAGTTATGTAGTATGTTGCACAAAAAGAAAATTAACCATCAAGTTCAAAATGCAAGCATAGCAAATCTAATTAATTAGGCACTTTTACCTGAAAGGAATGAAAGAATTCCAAGGACTAAAAGGCCATAAACTTGGGCCCTTTCTCCACTCATATGACCAGTGAAAATAAGCACAGAAAGAAAGAGAAGCAGACAAAGCAAGAAAAGTGCGAGTGCAATCGACTTCCATGGGATCTTATCAAAGCTTTTGGCGAATAATCAAATCTATAATCGTCTCATAGGTACCAAGTTTTTCATAATGAACATTGCGCTTAGATGCCATATAAACTGAACCCAATTCTTAATAATTTTCCCCAAGGAACCACACACCAAATACCTGGAGCCTTCAATCCAAAACAGACAAAAAATTTTCTTCAGAACTCAAATCAAACTAGAATATTCACAAAAGCAGAAAAATAAACAAAAATAATAAGTCAAATGAAAATATAACACATTAGGGAGCCCAGTTATTCTCTTCCAAACTAGAGGGTATTCTTGTTATTGACTGAATTCAATCAATATCTTCAGCCTAGTTAACAACTAAATCTAGATCTTTTGCTTTTCAGCTTTACTGTTATACAGAATGGACTAGCAGCAAGGAAAATGGGATCTTTTATACTCATGATTAAACATCCCAGGGAATGAATCAAGTGTGAGAGTAAATAAGAGTTAGTGAGGAACGGAAAATATCTATCTGAATATCTATATTTGAATATCAATGTCTACCTGCCTTTGCTCTCAAGAAGAGGGAGCAGCCACAATGTAACTTCCAGAATATGGGGAAAAAAGAGTTCATCTCTGGCATAATTGGAGTCAAAGTCTAAATTTATACTGGTATGGTATAGAAATCTGTTAAGAGCATAGATTGGTTAGTTATTCTTCATATAAAATCCCAAAATGAATACAGAACAATTTATCTTTAAAAAACAATTATTCAAGTTGCTTCACATCCATTGAAAGTATTTCACATCAAATGATTTCCATGTTCTTGTCCTCTTGTTTTAAAATTATCTATATAAACTCATTTTCTTCTTCTCCCTTGCGAGATGCGTTTTAAGGGTAACATCTCGAGACCAACGAAGAATTTAAGTGGTGCGCTGCGCTATCCTCGGATTGAGGCGACATCCACAGTTGCCATTTAAAAAAGAATATCTTTTGCTATGAAGAATCAGTTACGCAATCAAAAACAAAATCATTAAATTACAAATTTCAATATTTTGTGCTCATAGGAATTGCTGCTTTAGCGAGCAAGACTTTCTATTTCCACAGAAAACTACTTTTCTATGGTTGCTAAACACGCCATAAAATATAAATGAAGAACTGTGATAACAACAACACGAAAGAGAACAGATTAAATGATCTAATTTATGGAAGAGAAAATTATATTAAAGGGCGTTTGGTTCTAATTTTTTAAGATTATCTTGATAATTTATCTTTTATTTCCTTGTTTAATTTATTAATAATAAAATATTACAGTACCTTTACCGTAGTTATTTAAAGATTACTAAAGTAATCTTAATTTTATTATAATTATATTATTATTTATTAATTTTTTGAGACCAAAATAAATTTATTTTTAATTAATATGGTAAATAATATAAAAAAATTTAAAAATAATTATATTCAAGGACATTTAAGTAAAATAATTTATTAGTAATTTTTTATTACCTTTAATCAAACACAATAATTATTTATACCTATCAAATTTTATCAAACATAGTAATCATTTATATCCAGTAATTTTCTAAGTAATTTATCTTCAAAGTAATTTTTTTATTTTTATAACAAAATATTACTCAAATCAAACGCCTCCTAAGAGATTATTATACGAATGGGGAAACTCACAAGATGTCGTTGGCGGAGGAGGATGCGACGACTGATGGGGAGTTTGCCAAAGTATAAGTACAAACCACATTTCTAACCTTTTGACCCACAAATAGCTTGCAGGGGAGAGATCCGAGCCCCCCATCATCATCAGCCCCATAATAACCCAACAAGTTGATAATTCAACTTTTAACAATATCCATAAGATCAGAAGTATGAGTAGCTTTGATCTGAGTCAAGCTAAGCTAAACACTGAATCAAACCCGACTCAATTTGATAACATACAATATCATCATAAAGTTATTGATGTGAACAACAGTATTATAATAAACCCAAAACAATAACATCAAAGAAACAAACCAGCTAAAATCTCAACAACTAGCTTTGTCTCGGATCAATCACTCAAGTAAAGTGAAAACCAATTATTAATTCTATATATAGAATCTACTTAAAATCAGTGAAGTGAAAAACTTTAATTTCCCATGTGCCAATGCCTTGCATTTCTCAAACACCAAGTTCTATGTATAAAATTAATGCAATCACATTGAACCTGGAACCAAACTTTTCAGTTCCTGAAAAGGCCATCTGGCATCTGGGTTTAATGCTGTTCTTAGCTTTGACACTGCTCAATATAATATAAGTTATCAGGTGCAGCTGATCCAAATTATTCTGTCCTACAATTTTTTATTGGTCTCTTACTTTATAGACTATGGTAGCTAATTTTTAAACAAATATTGAATTTAGATATTGTCATAAAAAAGAAAGAAGATGAGTTCTTTTCTTTTCTCAGTCAAAAGTGGTGTGAAATGAAACGTTTCATGCATGATTTATATCAGAGAAATAAGTGAGGAAAGTTTTCTGTTTTCGACTCCCAAAATGTTTTAGACAAGAATAAGTGACATCAGTAGTAAATAATTAAAAATTTTGAAACTGGTTTTAGTTATATTCACATTATTATGACAATAGGATTAGTTTGACTTTCATTTAGTTGTACTTTGAATTAGTCTAGTTTGATGACTGACGCAGGTTTTAACTTTAACATGGATTGAATTTATCTCCTATTTCTGATCGATCTGAGCGGTGTGATCTAGGTTTTAATAACCTACTCTTCCATTCAAATTATTATTATATATTTTATACCTGCATGCATGTGCAATGTTGTCTTGTTCCATCTGTAGATGTTTTTTTGACTTTGTCAAGGTCAATGAGTTTGCCTCCGTTTGTACTCGTCTAGCAAAACTATATTTGCTTTCATTTTGTGTGATTTAATAAGGTTTGGATTCAAGATTAATTTATTTGGGTTGAAATTCATATTTAATTCAAATGAGTTACACTTAGTGCAAAATAATTTAGCTTGTCGAGTTTAACTTCAGCTTAAGATTGATGTTAACAACAAAGTTTATTTTGTCGGCGATTTTTTTTAATGATTATTCTTCTTTGATGATTTTTCTCTTTTTTTAATGTTGTTATTTACATTTTTTGATATTATTGTTTAAAACTTAATTCAATTCGAATCAACCTCTTATCCCACTCTTCTCTTTTTTTTTTTTTTTCAACTTAATGTATTAATTAAGAAAGCACATCAGTTTTTAGTGACAAAGTAGAAGCATTTGAGAAGCACTTTCAAAGTGATTACTTTTACTTTATGTCCATTCAATTAGGATTGCAAATCCTCAACTCTAGTAATTGAAGCTTAGTCATTCAACAATGACCTTTCAAAAGCACTTTTGCAATATAAAAAACCAAGCCAGCTTATTCAAAATCCCATTTAGAGAGGTTCATCCACTCAACACAAGCATTGCAATTCTCTTTTGCTTATTACATAAATTATTTTATGGTATTAATGGTGCACATAATGCATGTATTATATATTCTTGGCCACAAGGCTGCCCATTATGTTCTTCAAAATTCCCATTTCTCAGCTCATGAAGTCTAAGGTAAGGGCTCTTTGCACTATGGTCGGATTCGAATTGAATGGGATCAATTCAACCTCAAACTCATTTGAGTTAGTTGGAGAATCATCAATAAAATAAATAGTATTACTAAAAAGATAAATAGTATTACCGATAAGATAAATTATGTTATTTAAAGAGGATTTGAATTGAATTAAAATTTTAATTCAAACTCAAACTTATTTAAATTGGTTAGAGATGTTATCGATGAAATTAATTGTGTCATTAATAGGATGAACAAAGTCATCAAAAAGGGATTCTAGTTGAGGTAAAGCTCTAACTCAAATTGAGATGAAGTCAAACTGAGTTGAGTCAATTCAAGTGCAACCCTACTTTTTGCCCACTTAGAGCATTTGAAGGACATTCTTCTCTGTATTCTGGCTATCATACAAAGTGACCACTCATGAAGGGAAAAACTGTCAAACGATTCCTCCAAGAACAGTACTCTGAGATGACACAGCGTGAGCTAAAGTTTCCACCAGATACAATGAAAAGTAAGCCCCACCCCATTGATCATTCCCATCAACCAAACTTTGAATCACTAGAGACAAGGCCCAGTCCTAACATATAACACGTACGTAACCCTTAAAACAACCCCTAAAAATATAAAAAATTTCAAAATCCCCTCAACTCCAAAAGGGTAAAAAATGACTACCCTTGTAACATTATCAGGGGATTTGTTCACTTGGCCTTTTCAAAGTGTCCAATCGAAAATCATCGCATTTTAACACTATCGATGATATCCATCTTAGTGGAGGCCTATAACAGGTCTTGACTTTTATTTTAAAAGGATATTTGATGACTTTTCTTTTATCCTCATCAATCTCGTTTCACCCAGATGAAATCCCCTTTACATCTTGACTTGGACCTTAAATCACGCTTTGCCGTCTAGGCCCTATCTAACTTTATACATCGAACACATTAGAGAGCTTTATATTCGGAAGTCCAAATATAAAAAGCATGCTATATGTGACAAAAATGCACAACTTTATATATAGAAACTCATGTATAATACTGTTTAAATGCAGGCTTAGCTTTATAATTGAAATAGAATTCAATAAAGTTCACAAATGCAGCTGGATTCAGCTGGAGTGGGAGTGGGCTCTGATTTTATGGTCATTTCAAAGCCGAATTTAATGGAGTTTTATGTTTATGTCTATGGCTTGTGCGCTGTGTCTGTCTCTCTTGTTTTTGGACCATTTCTATTGCACGTATCTCCATGTGGTGCCTTAATTTACTATTAGGGTTAGATTTTATCGAATCAAGTTTAAGTTAAAAAAATTTTAGTTTAAACTCAATTTAGCTTGAATTTTCTCATCTTACCCGTGTTGTCTTATTGATGAGATGAGCTGATTCTTCTTTTTCTATTAGTTAAGTTCAAATTGACAATTCATCAATGTCAAAGTCAATCTTGAATTCACTGTTTTAGATTTGAGATAATTTCAAATTGAATTTTGTTTACTCTTAATCAGATCATAATTGATTGTGATTCAAGTTATATTATTCCTATTCAAAAATGGCAAGGCACAACACATCACAAATATCGTGTCAAGGCTCGTAAAAATACAAACATTGACAAGTCGTATTGATTGATCAAACCTCAAGGGCCATAACACAATCATGACACACAGATCATGTCTTTGTGAGCTATTTTGTAACTTAATTTATAATATTTATATTTTTGTAAAATTTAAAAATTTTTAATTTCTATATATAGTATCATATCAATCTATAAACCTTCTCGTGAGATATTTGATATAACTTGCTATGTTTACAAACCATGCCAAGGCTAAGTCATGCCCACAAAAAGTGGGCTATACTGATCCACTTGTTCACACGGGCCCACTCCCAGCTCTAGCCTGGATCAAATCAAACTCTAATTTAAATTATTAATTGAATAAAATATGGAAGAAAGCAAGGCTTATTTTTTTACCGAGGGTAAAATGGGAGAAGATAGAAACTGATAAAAATACAGGAAACGGGATCACGTCAAACTAGTTAGAAAAGTCAGTTAAATAGATTGACCGACAGATGACGTGGCACCTCCTCAACAAACTGCGATCAAACTTATGACTCGACGACAGCGAAATTTCGATCATGTTACCAAAATTCAAGGAGACACAGACAAAACCTTCAAGTAGATTTATTTAAATTAATAATTAAATTTCTATTTTTGAAAACAAATAAATTAATAATCAAGTCTGGCAATAAATTCTTATGTACCTCTCTCTTTGTCAAATTCTTATAGAAAAAGGAAGAAGAAGAAGATCAAATAACAGTCCTCTCTGTCGGTTCGTAGGATTTTGACCCGGATCCGACCTCGCCGTACGGCGTCGTCGTTGGACCCGGAAGCCGAATCAGAACACAAACCCAGTTTTGTCTTTTCTCTCTCTCGGCTGGGTGTCGTGAGAGAGGGAGAGTGACACACAGAAAATTCTACGTAATTTGTTTTTAAAATCGTTTCCTTTCATGTTCATCTTTCTGGGATTTCTTGAAATTCCTGTAGACGCATGCATTGTAAATTTATTTTATTTCTTTTAAATTTTTGTTAACTTTTAATGTGGACCCGTTTTGAAGCTTTCTCATTTGTAGCTTTTTATATATATAAATGTGAAAACAGAAGCTTCCGTGTTGATGAACAGAGAGTGGCTGGCCTCTCTTCCTTACTCTTTCCTCTTTTTGACTTCAATTTTGTAACTTTTAGGAGATACGGTTAAAAACTTTTCTGGGTATAAAATAATGAGGGGGGAAAAATAGGTATTATTTGTGATAATGATGTTGTAGGTGAAGATTATTGTAAGTTTGAACCCTAATTTATTTGCTTCTGTATTGATTGTTGCTTGCTTGCAACTGCATATTAGGCTCCTTATTATCATTGATTGGTTGATCTGGACTATATTTTGAGGTGTGTTGTGTACATGACACTTAAAGGATGATGACGCGAAAATGATTTTTGATACCATTTTGAGAAATGAAAAGATGGAGTGTGTTTTCATATTTTTTGCTACAGAGCTCTAATGGGGAATATGATTTTGTCTGCAGGATTTTGTAGTGAAATAGTCAGATGGGCGCTTGTGCTTCAACACCAATGCACGGCATTAAGGTAAGGAGGCGGCGGAGGTACCGGGTCTCCAAATGGCACCGGAAAGTTTCAAACGCTGTTTTTGATGGCACCAAGAAAAAAGGTCGTGATTCAGGACCTTGTGTAGCAGATTTTGCTGTTAGTCAATATGTGCATAAGGATTTCGAAAATGGTTTAACCGCCACTGGCAAAAGATCTGAGCTTCCCAATACAACAATCCATCTAAGGCAGTTGCAATGGTGCCTCAGTAGAGAACTTGATGCAAACGGTATGTACTTTGCAAAGAATGAGTAGCTTACTTTTCCATTGATAATTTGAAGCTTGATTTTAATTTTTTTTTGCATATCGCAATTGATGTTACTGACTTGTAGCTTCTTCAGTAAGCATAAATTCAACCATATAGCTTAATGAAATCTGATTATAATCTTGGTGGTCACAGTAATTTGCCAAGAGGATGCTTGGTTCGACTCAGTTAGTATTCTGGAGTCTGACTCAGACGATGAGTACATTAGTGTGTATGGAGGTAATGAATGTTTCCAAATATATTCATATCGTAAAGATAATATCAGCTTTTCCCCCTTTTCATGAACTTGTTGGAATATTGTTTTGTTAGCACCAAAAAGGCCAACTACTTAACAAATCTGAGTTTTCTCTGGTGTTTTCTGTTTTCATTTTTGCAATAGATGGTTTTCCAATTGTGGGCAATACAATTGGGACCATCTCAGGTGGCCAAATGGTTCAGTATGAAAGTTCTGCATGCATTATGGACGACAAGGGTCAATATGAAGAGTTCCATGAGAGTTATGTAGAAATGGATACAGGCAAAGCAGAAAAATGTTTGAGCAAAGATGAATCAAGCAAGTTTACATGTATTAGTGCCCAAGGTTACGACCTTTCACGCTTGGGGAAGACGGACGAGATTTTCAGCAAGAGGAAGAAAGTCTTAGATCAGTCTTACGGAAGCTTTAAAGGTCTAATAGATAATAGACGTGACTCTGAAGGGAACAACATGAAATCAAGCTTGGCTCGGATGGTTCCTTCTGTAAGTTTCAATGACAAGAATTTTAGTTCAACGGTTTCAGGTCCACAGCCTCAAAGAAAGAAATCAGCAGTTTTCAGGCTTTCATTTAAGAGGAGATCATGTGATGGAGAAGAGACTACTGAATTATGTTAGTATTCAAAATTTTGAAATGCATGTCATTTCAACTCTTCTGAATTTAGGACCCTTGAAAATATTTGGGTATTCTTGGTATGAATCTTCTTTGGTATACATGCAGGTGCTTCAAAAAGATTCGTGTATCGACCCAAAGCTGGATTCATAATTCCACGTTGCACAGATGAGAAGCCAACTCCAGGGTGTTGGTCCGAAATCCCACCATCGACTTTTAAACTCCGTGGCGAGTCATATTTCAAGTATGCAATTGACTTAGTTTCGATGGATTTCAAGGCATATGCAAAAAATAAATTTCTATTTTCTGTTTCTTGATTATGGTAGGGTTATAATTGCCTAATCTACATTGCAGAGATAAGCGAAAGTCTCCAGCCCCAGATCACAGTCCGTACATACCAATAGGTGTTGACCTATTTGTCTGCCCAAGAAAGTTTAACCACATTGCCCAGCATCTTGAGCTTCCAAATGTGAAAGCAGATGGGAAAGTCCCTCCACTTTTGATAGTAAATATTCAGGTACTTATTTGATATGTTTATTCATTAATTGCTTCCTTTTTCCTTTTTTGCATTTCATTTGGCTGATGGTGCTTATCTTATCATAACTCTATTTCTCTCGGCAGTTGCCTACATATCCCGCTGCAATGTTCCTTGGAGATAGCGATGGTGAAGGGATAAGCCTTGTTCTATATTTCAAACTTTCTGAGAATTTTGAGAAAGATATCTCCCTCCAGTATCAAGAGAGCATCAAGGTAACCTCATTTCAAATCAGGACTCAACAAGGTCTTGTCATTTCTTTATATATTGTCTTTGCCAGAAAGAATATGCATAAAGGCATATTTATACACTGCTTTTTGCATGAATACAGTAGCCAAACTCTATTATCCCAAACTTTCGAGAGAATATGATATAGCATTTTACCCTGAATTACCAGATTAGATGTGTGTTTTTCATATATGGACTCATTGTCGAGACAGTTTACAATTTCCGAATAGCAGATGTTTGCATTGAGCATGGAATAGAATCTGCTGCTCCTTGCTTACGGATTTTTTATTTGCTGCAGAAATTGGTGGAGGATGAAATGGAAAGAGTTAAAGGGTTTCCAAAAGACTCCTTTGTTCCTTTCAGAGAAAGATTAAAGATTTTGGCCGGATTGGTTAATCCAGAGGATCTCAACTTGAGCTCCACAGAAAGGAAACTCGTCAATGCTTATAATGAAAAACCGGTCCTTTCTCGCCCTCAGCACAATTTTTACAAGGTAGAAACATTAACTTCTTGTTCTCTAATGCTTCCAAATGCTTAGCCTGTGAGAAAGAGTTGCATATCAAATTTCTTGTTCTTCTGTAGGGTCCAAATTACTTCGAGATTGATCTTGACATTCATCGCTTCAGCTACATTTCAAGAAAGGGACTTGATTCATTTCGAGATCGTTTGAAATCCGGAGTACTTGACATGGGTTTAACTATCCAGGTAACAGATCAGTCTGCGCTGCATTTTCTGTCAATAAGCTTGAGAGTTTCATCGGGATTAATTTTTGACTGACCCTCATTGTTATTAAGCAGGCACACAAGCCAGAGGAGCTGCCGGAGCAAGTCCTGTGCTGTTTGAGACTTAACAAGGTTGAGTTTGTAGATCATGGCCAAATTCCCACTTTAATGACCATTGATGAAGATTGATAAAATGCAGAGAAGAGAATCCCACCAATTCCACGCAATTTAAAGCTTTTGTACATGAGAAAGGGGAAGATTCACCACTTTGTTCCAAATAATTAACCTAGAGTAACTTGAGATGTTCTTTAATTCTTCAGCTAAAGCAGTAAAATGTATGCTTTTATAGCTTTGTATTTATCCAGTGGCTACGAACCAAACCAAAACGAGCTCAAACACCCTTGACATGAGTTTGACCCAAATGAAAAAAGAAGCGGCTCGAGTTTGGTTCAAATTTGTCAAGTTAAAGTTTGGGATAATTCGAGTTTAACTCAGTCCCTAAGTTTTAAATTTAAAGTTTGGTTCGAATTTATGGTTCGAGTGTATGATTTATTAACAAAACAATGTCATTTTATTTAATGATGAATAAAATAATATTGTTTTAACAATTATTTGATATGTCTCTGACTGAATTGCAAGCCAAGCTTAGCTGAGACAGCTTTCAAGATTGAACTAATCTGGTTTGAGTTCTATGTCGAGGGGATTAAGTCGACCTACAATTTTTTTTAATTACCTTTAGGGTATAGTTCTTTTCATATTAGTGAAGATTGAAATTCAACAAAATATTGTTGGTTATGGATATCATGAATATACATGATTACTGATGTTGATGTTGAAAATCGCAGCAATGAAAAAGGCCACAAAATATGCACCAGTTTAAGTGGTAATGATGATGAATATCATAAGATTTAAGTAATTTTGAATGAATTACTAACAAAACAACAGCGTGCCTATAGAATTGCCCATTCTAGCTATAAATAATGTCCGTTCTACTCCTCGTTCTTCTGCCCATTCGACGTTATGCCATGGAGTAGAGATTTTGCTTGGAAAGTCCAATCTTCCATCGGGAACGCCCATTCTGGACTTCATATTTAGATTCAGCAAGTTCCCACAAAATGTTAGCAATCAACTTACAAATGGCTGTAACTTCTATTTTTATTTTTTCTGGAAAAGGAACAAACATACGGTTCTATTTCTTTTAGCTCCAATATTCGCAACAGCCAATGCCAGCAGAAATGAACAAGGGCTAAAGAAAACCAGGCAAGTCAAATTACATTACCAAGAACATCTCTGCCTTTAAATTTGAGAGGTCCTATGCAACAATAGTACTTACGGATTCGATTTTAAAGTTGGTCTAGGCAGCATGACTCATACATTGGTGCAATGCTTCTTCCATATCATTCCTTGCAATGCTTCTTCATGTTGCACCATGTGATTTTGATGGAAGCAGCCACTGAACTGGTCTCGTGACAACTTGAACGGATTTTGAAAGAGAACTTTACACTATGATTTGCTCTTCTTTTAACCGCAGAAGCACTGGTCTTTGGTCATGGTTTCCGAACTCCATGTCTTTGAGTAACGGATGCTTCTGAGTCACTGCCTTCGGCCGTTTTAGTTGTGGTGCATTGTTGGCTGCATTCTGACTGCTATTTCTTGAAGCTGGGACATCGTGATTGTGTTTCCCCTCATATGTAGTTATGACAGCTTTGGGGTCAGTTGGAGCTCTCTCGACATGTTTACGGACATTGCAGCCTGCACTGGTGCATTTGTAATAGCTCCTGTAGATAGATTTTAATGCATCAGAAAAGATCCTTAAATAAATGGATCAAATTGCTTGTGAAAGTACCAAAAGCTTCACTGCTCAAACTCAAAATGGAAAAATAGAAATAAATGAACATGCAAAGCAAGATAAACAACTACATTGGGTAAGCCCGTCAAATTGAAAATGGTAAGTTAAAAGCAAGCTCTCCAAATTCCTTACTGATCCATATTCCAAGAGTGTATTCAGCAAAAAGTTGCCTAGAATCCACAAGCATTAATTTATTTTTGTACCAAAATACAAATGATAGATATGTAGGCAAAAATACCACCTTGGATAAGGATTCCCTTTGACCACTTTCTGCCCGTACTTGCGCCACCTGTATCCATCATCTAAAAGATCAACTTCGCTTCTTGTTTGCACAATGATCTTTGGTTCTGTGACTGTCTTATGTGACACCATTACATCTGGCTCGCCAGCAATGTTCCTGGTCCCCAAGGCACAGAAAACTCAAAATTTGGAAGAATGAAGGAAAACTCGGTATCATTCATTAAGAAACCAGTTTAAAACTTACCTTCTCTTAGGATTTGGCTCATCATCATCCCCTTCCTTTCTATTATCTGCATCACCTAGTTCCTCGCTGTCACTTGACTCTGGAATCTGTATGGGAGCTGCATGACTAGATTCCTGGTTATTTCCTGGAACCGAATGAGAAGGTGCTATTTGACCTTGCAAAACAACTTCAGGCTTAGCCTGAGAATTTATCTTTTCATTTACATCACAGCCATCTTTTGCACGTCTATTCAGTTGAGGCTTTTCATGGTTGTGCTCATTTTTGTAGATGATCTGAGTTATTGCACCCTCAGAAGAACGCTCTACTTTCTTTTTAACTGGGCAATTCAAGTGCGTGCATTTATAGTAGCTTCTAGGGAATTCACTGCCCTTAATCGGCTTCTGCCCATATTTACGCCAGTTGTAGCCATCATCTGCAGGTTTATCCACAGCAAGAGAAGGATTCAGGTGCCTTCCATCAGACTGAGAGACCTCTGATGTATCCATCACAGAACTTTGAGGGTCTGAGTTAGCAGGTTGCATCGGCTTTTGTGAAGCTTCATCTAGAGTTAACAATGGATGATGTGCCAATGACTCTGCAGAAGCAGATACTTGTGCAGGTTGATATTCAGCTTGCAAGTGCATATTTGATTGGGCTAGTACAGCTTGAGCCGTAACCTGTGCCAACGCCTGCTGATGGGACATTCCAAAGGGACTCTGCATGGATTTTAAGGTGCATATGTGAAAGTATGATACAAACACAATATATTGATGTCTACTGGTGTCAACACTAGAAAGAAAATATAGCCCAATAGCATCGTTTTCCGCACCATCGCAGTAGCACAATCCAAGTTTAGGTAAGCAGGGAAACAAGATCTACACAATTTTTTAATTTTTTTCCTTGTGCAGAACATCTTTCCCACCTGTCCCTAAGAACAAACACAAACTAAACTGCATTTCCACTCCTCCCTCAAAGTTGGCATGAAGGAGATCGATCCCTAAAGTTCTTTCTCCGTTGCAAAATCTACCTATCCTCTCAGGGACAATAAAAACTACACAGTTCTCAACAGAAATTTCAAGGTTTCCAAATGGTAAAGCAAGTTTAATGACAAGCAGCATTTAGTCTCATATAATATTATTTTACATATCTCACCAAATTCACCAGAACCAAAATCTTCAATGTTTCATGCTAAATAGTAAGTTTTCATGGAGACTCACCATGAAAATACATCCTGCATGAGATTTTGTATGCAGAAACATACCAATACGAATTTTTTTTTTAAACGTCCAGGAAATACACAGCTGAAGGACTTAAAACACTAAGACAAACTGGCATAAGGAGGGTTGACTTCCTTCCAATTCCAAAACAACCTAACCGTCGAATTATAATACCCAAATCCAAAAAGAAAAAAAACCACACACACATTTCCCAATCTCATTTCACCCTAGAGAAAAAGATACACAAACTGTCTCATAAATCTCCACTTCAATTCTAATAGAAGTAACCAAAGCAAGCATCATTTTATCACAGCAACAACCAATCCTCAAACCCCAATCAGAAACACACTAAATGGCAAAAACAAACTTAACCATAAAAATCAACACTAAACCTTATTCTCAATTACAAAATTCACAAGCACCCAACTCATAAATATCTTAACTTCAAGCTCAACCTGATAACACATTCAAAACAAGCGTAATTTCATCACAACTACAACAATACTGAAACACACCAAAAGGCAGAAACAAACTTAACATTTTAAAGCCAACACAAAACTACTTCTCAATTTCACAATTTACAATCACCCAAATCATAAAAATCTCAACTTTCATGCTCAACCCCATGAAGTAATCAAAACAAGCATCATTAAAACACACACCAAATAGCAAAAACAAACTTAACCCATTAAAACAAACACAAAACTCATGGAAATTACCTGAGGTGGAAAGAACCCAGGTGAATTAAGCAACCCGGAAGGGCTTAACCCAGGAGGAACACTGAAAAAAGGAGAATTAGTAGCCACTACCAAACTCCTCGGCCTACTATCTTTAAAACTAAAACTACCCCTTTCATCCCCATGCTTAACATCTTCATTTCTACCATTATCAACCAGAAGGCTCGGTGTTGGAGTTGGAGTTTGTCTAGCCAATGGTGAAGCCATGGCCCCTGCAAGAAGCTGAGAGAAAGATTGGTAATTTAAGTCCTCAGAGAAGAAACTTGAGACCAAAGTCATGGGTCCAGGGCTGAACCCGGTAACTCCATACAAGCTCTCCATAGACGGCCGAGGTGGAAGTGTGATTGTAGGCTTCTTCTTCCTCGATTCTTCTTCTTTCCCAGTTGCCATTTGTGGACAAAAATCCGAACTTGAAGGTTGGACTTGAAGACTCCTTGTTTGTGAAAGTAGTTTGAAGAAGTTAAAGGGAAGTTTGGGATCAGATTTGGGTTTGGATTAGTTTTTAGTTTTTATCTGTGTGGGTTGTGGAGGATAGTTTCATTAAGTTCATGCTCATCTTGAAAAACTCTCTCAGTGGAAAGCAAAAGTCCATGGGGCAATAACTGAAAGTGACTTGCTTAATTTTTGTTCTTATCTATTATTTATTACAATAACTAATAAATAAATATAAAGAATAATTAATTTCATATCATTACATTTAAATTGAGTTGAAACTGAATCCGAAAATAGGTGTTCTATTTGAATTAAGTTGATTGGTAATATTATTAAAAAAATTATTAAAAAATAAATAATATTATTAAAAAATTCGACAAAAGTGATATATGATGAAAGCTTGTTTTTAAGACATTTTTCCTCCTCCTAATAAAGTCATCTATCAGCATCTCATGATGTTTAGGGTGAATATATTTCAGTTCTTTGATGGGATTGAAGTCTTGTCTTAATAGACTTTAAATTTTAATTTCAAGGGGAAACAAACAAATTTATTTAGACTGAAAAAAAAAAAAAAAACAGTAATACTTAGTTCCCCAATTACTTGTGAAAGTATTATTTTGTATATAAATTAGTATTTATTATTAATATTTATTAAAATTAATAAATAATATTAAATATATTCAAAACTAATTAATCAAACTGATTTAATATTATTTTGAATCTAAACAAAATTTTTGTTTAATGAAACTCATAAATCAAAATTTAATTAATTTAAAAATTAATTGATTTTAAACTAAATAAAAAATATCAATTAACTTAATCGAATTTTTAAATAATTGATTTTGATCAGAGCTTCAAATATTCACCCTCTTTATTGTTTCTTAATTATATTTTTTGAAAATTAGTTCAACACTTTTATTATTTTTTCAAATTGATTTGATTCATTTAATTGGTTTTCAAAATAAATAAATCGTAAATCCAATCAAAATATCGAGTTTTTATATTATTGAAATGATATCTAAATCAATTTTTCATGAAACCTAATTTTTTTGTTCAGTTTTTTATTTGAATATCAGTTCAATTCGTTCAACAGAATCTTTTGAACAGCTCTGCATAGGATTTTGATAGGCTATGACCAAGAATGCAAGTTGGAAGCAAGATGAACAAAGACACTTAAATTAAGTTTGTGGGCAGATTCAGAGAATTAAATGGTGAAATGGACTGTGGCAGAGTGTTTCAATTCTGTTCATGAACCTCGCTCACTTGCTATTGAGCCTATGTTTGTACCTTCAACATTTTCACTACCTATTGTACCCTAGAACCCCATTTCACATTTAAGGGTGTGTCCACTCCTGCATGGTTGCATTGCAACCGCTATTTAGAGCATAGATGTCCATCGTGAGACTTAACTCGATTCGAAACTGAGTCTATTTGTATGGTGACAAATTTATTATCGTTAAATTTATCTTCTATTGAATTATTACAGTTTATGATACATGTAAAATTTTAATTATATCATTTTCATCATATTGTCGTTATATTGTCAACTGATTGGTCAGATTGGTCAAAAGTCAAAACCCAAACCAGCCTTTAATCTGATCGGAAAAACATCGGATAGAGGTGCTTGTAACTTGATGCTTACCTGAAGAACTTGTGGTGCTGGTTGAGGGAACAAATTGTTGATGCATTTAGTATCAATAGACGTGGTTTCAATCAACTTGTGTGGAGTCATTGTCAACATGAGAGCCGCAGGCCAACTGGCCATCTTCACCAACTTTGAGATATTTATTATTCAGCAAGTTGGGGAGTTAAAGACAATGTTTTGCATTGTCAATGACAACGTTATACTGCTATTTGATCTTCTCCCTCATCATCGAGAAATGCATCTCAACAATTTTTTTTCTTCTTCTGCAGCGATTCTTTTCCTTCTATTAGAGTTTTGCATTCTTTCTTTGTCAATTAATCCTGCTGTGATCAAGTTTGAATTGGCTATGAATAATAACTTACAATTGGTGGCATCCAAGAGTACATGAAAGGGCAACTTATAAGCCTCTCAAAAGTTTTACTCTTTCAATTCATATCCAAGAATGCATACATAGTTTTCGTTATATTATTGAAAATCCCCAGCTAGGGGTCAGAAAAGATAAAGAGACCATTTACACAGACGGAGAAAAATTACACCAATGGACCTTTGAATTTCTGTTTAAACAAATTCCTATCCTCACAACTCAATCAATTAATGGAAGGTAAATACTACATCAGTTGGCTTTCTCAAAAATGGATCTCTCATTCAACAGAAGAAAACTAGGTACAATGATGTGGGTGAAACTCAAAATTTGATCTCAGAAAAATAAGTTGATGAAACAGCCAAGCCTTCGACATCATAGGTTCGAACCAGTCTTTGTCTCTTACCAGGGGCTTCAACCCAACCAAACTCCAAATGGAATGACTTCGACTCTGCAACACTCTTTGCAATATCGCAAGGCCATCCCATGTACATGCCTCCTGGCAAAAACGTATATTGGTAGCCTCCATCAAATGTAACGAGGTTGTCCAACATCGTTCCTGTCCAGTGCACATTAGTCGTAACCGCTTTTCCATCAGATGTTGAAGAAAAATCCTGATATTTTGAGTGGAGAGAGTCAGGACAAAAAAGGAGCTCAGATTTTGGCCTTCGTTAAATATCTGTTCACTATAACAAGTACAATTTTTTGGTAGTATTGGTATACATTAGACAGTAAGCGCAAATGATATTTATTGCAAATTTAATACCTTAAAAAGTCTCCCATTTCAACGAATTCAAGAAGATGGTTTGAGCATATTAAGAAGAATACCTGAATTAACTGACCCTTGCCATCCATTTCAAGTAAAGCAACCGTATCAGCTTCATCAATTGTTGCTCCATAAACTCCACTGCGCTTCGTTATAGAATGGCCTTTCCAGTTACCAAGAAATGGTACAATTTTGTCAATGTTCTTCTGTAACCAACAGAAGGAATTGGTATAGCCTTGTGCATTTGCACAAATGTCTAGTTTACTCTCAGTACAAACCATGGAAATTAAGCAAAGTACAAAATAATTGCTCTACTTGGCCACTTAAACTTACCACATCACTGTCAAGTGAAGATGGAAAATCTTCACTATCTCTGTCCTCGAGGAAGATAATAAGCATATCCAAATTCCCTCTTGGATCCATGATATGAAATGCTCTTGCTCTCCTATCTCTCTCTTGAGAATATAAGCAATTTTCACATACGATAGCAGGCCGACAAGAGGGAAGCTTAAGATTTCTGCAAAATTAAGAAAAAATATGTTAAAAACAGTACATACTGAGATTCTGGAAGCACTTAGTAATTTACTAGAAATCTTAGAAATGGAGATAAGTAGTACAAAGCCTCAGCATCCACTGGTATAGGTTTGTCGAAAATACACATAATACAAACAAACATAAAACAAGAGCCAGGCTAGCAATTCATTCTCCTTGGGATACATGTAAAATAAGAGTCACAACCATGTATAAATTGAGATTCCAACAGAATTATACAGTTCTTTTTTCCATTTTTAAGGGGCAAAAAGGCACAGCCCAAAAAGCCTGGCTTAGAAACACTCAACAATATGAGAATTGGCTTCTTTATCGACAAAAATTTTACATCACTGTTTCTCAAACATGTTCAGATAGTCCCACTCAGATAATCTAATGGTAGATCTCTTACTGATGGAATAGAATAGCAATGCTGTCTGAAGCATGACTTACTTGGGTGATTCTTCTCCAATGTCATCTTCCCCCAACACACCTTGCCTTAAAACGGTTTCCAGCATGCCGGCAGTCTGATATCTCAATGAAAAAGCCCTTTCATTGGGAAAAAAACCAATCTGCAGACTAGAAGTAACACACATTCAAGAGAAAACAACAAAATCATAAAAGCTAAGATGTAAGCTAATTTTGAACAAGGTAAAGAACGAAGAGACAGTCTGAATTCTCAAAGTCTCAAAAGCATTCACCTGTTGGTATTTGTCCACAGTGAACATATTGGTTTCTTTGATTTTGTATTCAGCCCATTCTGGTTCCTCTTCGTATCCAGAAATCAACGTGCTTGATGGAGGTTGTTTTATGTACAGCCTACAAGGTACAACCAAATTAAACCATAAAAGGATAAAAGCCAAATAAAAAAGAAAATCACTACTAAAGAGAATCCCCATATAGTTTGATATGGGAAAATCTTCAACTTTCTCAGTAAAATCGGAATCTGAACAAATGGCAAGGATACAATTTTTTTTAATTTCAATCTATTTAACTTAAAAGAAAAAAATCCAAATTCAAAATTTATGATGAGCCATAATATATTCTTCCACACAACATTTCAAGAAACATCAAACTTCTGTGCAATCTACCAGGAACTCAACAAAAATCCAACAACCTTATATGGGAAAAATGATGGAGGACCAAGCCAGTAGCCCACGCACGTAGAGGAACCAAGGCAAGAAGAGTGCACAATCAAGTCCAAATGGCTGATAGGCATATAGTGACATCATCAAAGAAAATAATAAAGAGGAAAAATAATAAATCTTTTCTTTGTTAGGATTACAGTTGGTTGTTTTGGAAGCATATCTCATAGAATCCTAGTCCTAAGTTTTTCAAGAGCTTGATATAACAAATTGATTCTCAGTTGTATGCTATTGTTCTTATCTTGTTGAACAAGAACATGAACATGATGTCTACATGAACGATATCATTACCAATTTGACGCATCTAAGTGTTACAATCTCTTCATTGTGATCTCGCCGTTCAATGTTAAACTCATTTTTCATTTGCTGAAGATACCCAAAATAATAATCTTGAGAAAAAATAAAAATAAAAACTTACGTTTGAATGAGACTAATGAGTTCATCTTCTCCATAAGTATTGACAGAAAGCTTTGTACGAATTTTTTGCATCAAATTTCCAGTACCATCAAATTGCTGCAAAATTAAGTAAAAACATTTAATTGTTTTATTCAAGCAGAGATTAAGTTGAACTAGAGCCAAGTTACGAAAAACTCACGTGGAAAGAACCGGACCAGTTGCCAACGTTGAGGTCGAAGAACCGTTTAAGGTTGTCTATGCTCATGGAGGCTTCGCCTGTTCGGGTTGTGGAGTTGACCCGGGTGGTCTTGGAGACCCAGATTGTGGAAATGGATCGGGGAAACGATTTTGCATTTGGTGGGGTAGAGACTGAAGGGAACAATAGTGAAACGGAAATGGACGCCATTGGAGGAGATTTGAGGTCAGTGAGTGTGGAGGCTTTTTTTAAGATAGCTTATCATCTCAAATAGAGGTTGATGTTTTGATGGAAAACTTGTTCGATTCCCCATGGCCTATAAAAGAGTAAATCAGATTTTCCTTGCCCAAGGTTTAGCCGGAAAGACATTTTTACCCCTAGATGGCTTAAATTACACTCTCACACCCAAGATAAAAATTTGTTAACGAAAAAAATTAGCAACACAAAAAATTGAAATTATCTTTTATCTTTATTAATAAAATTATGTGTATATATTTTTGAATATATATTTAATATGTTATTATATAATTAAATATTTTAAATTAAAAATAAAATAATAGTCAATCACATGATGATACATTAGTTATATACCCAAAAGATGTGTATATAGTATTAATCTATCTCTATAGTTTTATTTTTTCTAAATTATCATATAACTCAAAATTAATAAAAATTAGATAAATTGTCAATAACATGTAATTGTATATTTAAAGGTAAACTGTATTTTTTTTAATATTAGAGGTATTAATGTATTTTTGAAGGCTTTTGGGAACCAAAAAGTCCGAGGTGTTCGGAAAATTTTTAAAATTTTAATATGTCCTTTAATAGTTTTAATAATTATATGACACCCCAAAAAAATTAAATAGAACTAAGCTAAATTCGAATCGAATTTATTGAAACTCGAGCTTAAACTCCGCTCGAACGAGTTTGAAATAAGTCAACTTATACAAACTCGCTTGAGCCAACATCTTCAAGCTCAAGCTACTCATTAAATTTGTGAATTAAAAATTTTGATACAAAATGATGTTGTTTTGACTAATATATATTAAAACGATGTCGTTTTAATAACAAGATAGTTAAAAGCCTGAGTTCGAAACGAGTCAAGCTGAGTTCGAAATGAGTCAAACCAAGTTTGAGCTTAGTTTTTATGAGTTCAAACTCAAACTCTAGCTCTACTATATACAAACTAAACTGAGCTCAAATTCAAATGAGTTTGAGTTCAGCTTAGCTCGAATCTAACCCTAAATAGAACAAAATATGAGTGGAAAGTCATATTACAACATATATAGACTATAACAACCTTTTCAAAATACATAACTTGAATAAAATAGTTTAGTTTGATAATTTATTCAAAATATATAAGTTGACTAGGATAATTTTTTTAACAAAAAGGAGAAAATATATATGTGCCCTTCAGAATTTTAAAAAACTAATTTAAATCCTTGAAAAAATGTTCATAGTTCAATCTGGAAGGGTTTTATTATAATATTTTAAACTTTATGGGTGACAAGATGAGGACATGATAATAGTGAAGAAGAGGTATCAACGTTAGTGTTTTAAAAAATCTTCGTAAGTTTTTAAATTTTTTTTTCAAGAATCCTATTTAGACCTAATTTGTAAAACAATCATTTTTATTATTATCTTTTTTTTTTAATTTTTGGATGGTATATTTAATATTTAGCTTTACACCACTAGTTTATTAAACAGAATTTAATTTTAAATTAAAAATATCTAAACTATTCTTTATTTAATTTGAAATTGAGTAAGGGAGTATTAAAACTCGATTAGATTCATATCCACCACCCTTAATAGGATACCCACCTGCATTGAAAATTTTGGATGAAGTCTCTCTCAGTGTGGTATCAGTATTTAAAATTTCAACAGGAATCTCTGCAATTTCACCTAAACAAAGGCATGCTATGTCTCTCCAGAGTGTAAAGTAAACAAAGACAGGGACGATCTGTCTGAATCAATGGCTATATTTTACAGCATTAAAACATGGTGCATGTGGCCCAAAACAACTCAAAAGAGCAGAAAACATTTGCATAATTATGCAGACAAATCCTCCAATAAATAAAATCAAATCTTCAAGTGTCTTTTCTCAACATTCACAGCAACAACCACCACAGCATTTCTAGAGGTAATCTTTCACAAATTGGTTAAGGAATGTAGAATCTGGTATCCTGATAGATATTACTAGCTTGTACTGGTTACCGGAATCGGATGAGGGTGTCCCACAGGGCGCCAACGGCAAAAAGAGATGTTAAGACAATGTTGCATTGGTAGAGTGATGGAGAGCTGCTTTTGACCGGGGAAGCGACCGGAGGAGGAGGCGGGTTTATCACATGGACGGCTAACTTCATACCACCATAGCAGAAGCCCTTGCCACTAACGAAGTAGTAATTACGCGTCACATTAAGTGGAACCACGTCCCTCCCTGCTCCGGTACTCCAATTGTGAAGTGGATAATCAGAGTTGCACGATTCGTAGTCTGTCTTGTTCACCTCTAGCACATTCATCTGGTTCCTGTCATACACAAAAACTGAGGACAAACAAGAGTTACCAAGCAGCAAAAATGGTTCAGAAGTACCAATAATGTGTCAAATTAACTCAATCATATCAAAGATTCAATCAAAATGATGTGTTAACCTTCAAAATTATCGCATTCAGTTCGATCATAAAAGATGTTACTCAACCTAAGGCCAATGGGTTCATATAAGAAATCTGTGCTTGCTTAAATTGCATTTCTGTTATCTGCTGAGGTGATTAAGGTTGAGGCCTAATGGACTGGTTGCTGCTGAAAATGCTGAAAACGGGTTTTTGACACTGCTAGTTGCACCTCTGGTTATCGAAGAAAGAAGATGGTTCGCCTATGTAATCAACTAACCGATTAGGCCTGAAAATGGGGTTCGCAGAGTTGCTACTCGGAGACTAATCGAATTGCCATGATCAATTAACCAGCAGCAAAAACCAGAAACATAGATCAGAAAGGCAAGAATGTAACTAACAAGAAAACAACAAAAAGGTGAAATATCCTTTTCAACTAAAAGGCTGAAAAGGGAAACTTTGTGATTTCGACTAGCCAGATCAGAAAATTGAAGAAAGTTCAACAAAGAGGGGGGATTTCATCAGCGGAGAAAAGGAATAAAGAAAAAATTCAAATCTGGGTAATCCAGGAGAATTAATATAAAATAAAAAAATCAATGGAGAGATCAAAAATAAAAAGCACTTCTATTCAATTAGTTTCCAGCACACTTGAATAGAGCTCATCTTAGTCAACAAGCAAAAATTCTTTTTCTCAGCAGCCAAACAGGGCTGCTCATTGAAGCTAACAAAGCTGAAAATAAATAACACAAAATAAAGAAAAAGCACATATTCTCAAACAAACTACTCATTTTCAGCACAACCAATTTCCAGATCCAACTCTTTACAGCTTCAAAAAAACCAAAAATAGATTAAAATTAACGAAGAACATGAGCTACTCAGCTCCCCATAAAGACATATATATCAAAAGAGAAAGTAGAGAAGCTACAATGGGTTAAAAACAGATCTTTAAACAATTCATTCATAGAAAAGCTAAAATTAAAGAATGTAATGCAGCTATACAAAGATAAACAACGGATCTAAAAGTAACTCCATGCAAAGAACCAGGACTAAAAACTGCAAGAAGATAAAGAAAGCGAGAGCATACAGAGCCAATCTCCATTGATAAAGAGCTTGTCCTGAGCCCAAATTGTGTAGCTCACATTAGTAGTCCAGCCCCGGTTAGCTCCCACTTGCCACCTGGTTGCAGCCACCTCAGGAATCATCACCATGGCCCATGCCAGCCCTAGAGCCACCCCTACCACCATTTTTGGTGCCACAGCCATTCTCCCTTTATCCTCACAAGTTTGTGCAAAGTTGAATGCGTGAAGCTCTGGCTGGTGGGTTTTTATAGGGTTATTATCAAGACAGCTCAGGGAACACAACAAAGTTGGTGACTTTGTTTTCGCTGTAGTAGACTGTAAAGTAGCTTTATATCTGTACAAATAGTAACATGGGTTAGTTTCAGTTAGCCGCTTTTGATGGTTTGCAAATCTTAAAAAGCCGCATGGATTGGAGGATATTTTATTATAAAAATTAAAAAATTATTTTATTAATTATTAAATATAAATTATTATTATATTTGATAAAAATTAATAAATATAAATAATTATTATATTTGATTAAAAGTAATAATAAAATATTAATATATTATTTTACTTAAATACTCTTGAGTATAATTATTTTAAAATGTTTTTATTATTATTTGTTATATTAAGTAAAAATAAAATTTTTTTAACCTTAAAAATTATAAATAAAATTATAGTTATAATAAAATTAAAATTATTTTGATATCAAATAAAATAATATAAATAATAAAAGATAAATTATCAAAATAATTTTTAACCCCCTTAAACCGAACACCCAATAAAAATCTTCATGTGTCTTTTACAAGTCCATTATTATTTTTGTTACTTATAATACACGTGATTAATTTTCCTTTCTTTTTCAATACTATCAACAAATCTTTGCGTTTCAAATACCCCCCAACTGTTTCGGTTTTAGCCCCTTTTCATCTTAACATTTTATATATATATTTTTCGTCCTCATTTCTTTCTTCTTTTTTCATTCTTTGGCCACTAAAAAACACATTGATTGAGTTAACATAGGTGGGAGAGATAACTTCTAGACTCGAGAGTTCTGTGTCACAACTATTCTCCTATTTTCAATATTGTTCTTTTTTTTATGATGTTGTTATCTTATTTTTGACATTGTATTTATATTTTTGATGGTTTTCTAACATTATCCTCTAATTTTTAACACTGTTTTAATGACCTTCCTACATTATTATCTTAGTTCTAACATCACTTTATGGTGTTTCCAACTTCCGTTATTGGTTTGATGATTTTCCAACGTAGTTCTCCTAAATTGATGTTATTCTTCTATTTTAGATGTTTTTTTGATGGCTTTCTAAAATTATTCTTTAATATCCAACCCTATGTTGGTGGCTTTTCGACACTCATCGATCTACCTTGTTTCCAACTTCTGATTATTTTGGCGAACAAACTACAATGTAGCTTCCATAAAGACAATGAGCATTTTTATCTTTTCATCCATTTTATAAAATATTAACCTATTTTATTAATAAATTTAATACAAGGTAAAAAATAGAGTTTTTCAACTTAAAAATGAAAAATTATTCCTTCATCAAAATTCAGATAAAAAATAACTGTTTGAATATATTTTATTAACAGGTGTATTTTATTAAACAAGCTTGCTTTAACAACTCAGTAATGTTGAAAGCCATTAATGCATTTAGACAGAAACTTTCAGTACTTCATGTTCCATATTCATGACTGTGAATAATCTTTTTACTATTTTACTTTGGCCAAACGACTATTTCCTACCCAAGGTTTAGCGTTTTCTCAAAAGTCCCCCCTTTAACTATGGAAACACCAAATACCCACCCATGGCCGGTTAGATTTAACCAAACCCTAACGGTGGTAGGGGTAAAATCGTCATTTTTGCTATAATATTAAAAATAAACTAAAATAGAATC
This sequence comes from Mangifera indica, assembly GCF_011075055.1. Taxonomy (NCBI): domain Eukaryota; kingdom Viridiplantae; phylum Streptophyta; class Magnoliopsida; order Sapindales; family Anacardiaceae; genus Mangifera; species Mangifera indica. The sequence goes on along the minus strand of NW_025401145.1, from coordinate 71,255 downwards.
TAATTTTGTCCCCCTAAACTTTAAAAACTAAAATTTTCCCCCACCCTAAGTTTTAAAAAATCACAGTTTCACCCTAGGGCTTGGTTTTGAAATCTCTGGCGACCTCTCCGGCTCCGTTGCCGACAGCCGCTCCCTCCCGAAGCAACCTCTCCTTCCGGCGATCTCTTTCCTCCCATTTGGAGGTCCGATCGACGTCCGGAGACGCCGTGGGAGACAAAGAACTTCGTCGGGAAGACGAAGTTCTTCGTCTGGAAAGACGATCGTCTTCCCAGAAGAAAACCTCTGGGAAGACGACCGTCTTCCCAGACGAAGACGACGGCGTCGGCTTCGTCTGGGAAGATGAAGAACTTCGTCTTCCTGACGAAGTTCTTCGTCTCCCACGGCGTCTCCGGGCGCCGATCGGACCTCCAAATGGGAGGAAAGAGATCGTCGGAAGGAGAGGTTGCTTCGGGAGGGAGCGGCCACAAGCAACGGAGTCGGAGAGGTCGCCGGAGATTTCAAAACCAAACTCTAGGGTGAAACTGCAATTTTTTAAAACTTAGGCAGGGGGAAAATTTCAGTTTTTAAAGTTTAGGGGGGCAAAAGGAGATAATATTTTCAGGCTTTAGGGTTTGGTTAAATCTAACCGGCTATAGGTGGATATTTGGTATTTCCATAGTTAAAGGGAGGACTTTTGAGAATACATCGAACCTTGGGTGGGAAATAGTCGTTTGGCCTTTTACTTTCTTAATTGCATGCGTTTTGGACTTTTCTTTTTTTCGCCAAATAACTTATTCCCACCCAAAATTTAGCGAGTTGGCAAACTTTTGTCCGTTAAATTTCAAAAACTCAAATATTCATATATTTATTAAATTTTACTGTGACCGTTAGAAATAAAAATTTTATTTAAAACAATTATTTCTATTTTTCTATCTTACTTTTAAAAATTAATAATTTCTTCTTTAACTTAATTTTAAAAACTTAATTTTTCACTCCACCATCTAGGTTTTCTAGGTTTCTATATTTCAGGTTAATATTTGTCTTCTTAAACTTAAAATATTACACTTACACCTCAAAAAAAGTATATTCTCTCTTTGGTGACTGTTATTTTTAACAATTCATTCTCTCAATTGTCAACCCCACTATGGGCAAACTCTCTCTCTCCCCGGTGGTTTCCTAATACGATGCAAGAAATAACATTTTAGTGCATGGAAATGGAAACAAAAAAACATAGAAACTTGGAAACAAAAATGTGAAAACACATTATTTTTTTAAATATAAGAAACAAAAAATAGGAAAATTTATAAATATAAAAAATATAAGATTTTTTATAAATACCAATTTTTTTATAAAAAAAATATAAACTTAAATAGTATAAAAATAAATAATAAAAAAGGAATGAAAAGAAAAAATATTATAAAATAAAATTATAGAATCTATTATAAATCATTTTTGAGCAAACACATATAGATATTTAAAAAAAATAATAATACATATCAATTTATATAACATGTTAGAGAGAAAATGAGTAATACATCGAATAGTGGGATTGAGATGAATTCAATATAAGATTTAAAGATATTTCAAGCTTGAAAATATAAAAATATGTATTTAATCGATTTCATGATTTTTTTTTTAAAACAAATACCTATCAAAATTTTTCAAAAATTTTGAAATGATTCAAAATATTTTGTATAAGTTTCTAAAAGTTTTGGAAACAGAAATATTTCTAAAACATGAAAACGCAATCCATTATGAGTTTGCGTGCAATTTTGGTGCAGAGCATTTATATTCCTTTGAACATGCAGGCGTTGTCAAAGAGAATTCATTACGGTAAATTTGTCGCCGAGGTTTCAGCAGATCCAGAAACGCACAAAGCTGCCATCAGTGCACAGGTATAGTACTTTCTTGCACTCGTTGCAAAGACAACACTTCTGGTAATATTCTCGATTTTCCCTGAATTGTGGTTCTCCACACACTAATATTTCCTTTCGTGTGAATTTTGCAGGACCGAGATAAACTGACGATAAATCTTCCCGTAGATGATGTTGATTTTATGAAATAAGTGCTTTACTTTTTTCTGTGCTGGAGTTGGGGAGTGGCTTGTTTGCCTTTGGGAGTTTGAAGGAGAATTACACAAAGAGCCCAGAAGAAATATGTAAAACATTAATGTAAACCAACTAAACCAATGTGAAAGTTATTTACTCATGAACATCCAAGAGAAATTGGAAAACAAAACCTCCATTTTTTAGGTTAATATGTCAGGATTCATTCTGACACATCATCAACCCCATAACCAGTAAGTTTTCTCCATCACCCGTGGTTTCTCGATACGAAAACCACTCACTGTCTAGATGAGGTAGCTCAAATCTGTCCTTCTCTAGTGTTTTGATGTTATTCTTCTATTTTTGATGTCTTTTGGAAGGTTTATAAAACTATCATTTAGCTTTCAACACTATTTTAGTAAGTTTTCGACATTGTTCTGTTTCTAACGTTATTCTCTAGTGTTTCAAACATTAGATCATTTTGGAGAGCAAACTATTATTTAGCTTTGGTAAAAACAATAAAAATTTTTGTTTTTTTAATCAATTTTATTAAAAAAAATCAACATATTTAATATAAGGTGAAAATTAGAGTTTTATACTTACAAGTGGGAAACAACCGTTTCGTCAAAGCTCGGATGAAAAATAATAATTTGACAATATTTAATTAACAAGATGTTTAATATAAATGAAATGTACTATCATATAATTAATTAATTTTGAATTAAAATAAAAATAAACAATTAATTAAGTCAATCGAACAAGGATTCATCAATTGGTTTATACTCATACTTCCTATTTTAACTTTTTGCAATTATTTTTATTTTTACTATAACAATTTCCAAAGTTTATTGTAATTATAAAAAACTCAATATCGAACTAACAATTTTAGATTTTAACCAAGTTTAAATTGATCTTTATTTGAGTTCTATTCAGTTCAAACCACCCCTAAGTGAATTCAGGATTTGACATATTAACCTTAAAAATGGAGGTTTTGTTTTCCATTTTCACTGGGACCTTCATGAGTAAACAACTTTCACATTGGTTTAGTTGGTTTACATCAATGTTTTACACATTTCTTCTAAGCTCATTGTGTAATTCTCCTTCAAACTCCCAAAGGCAAACAAGTCATTGCTCAACTCCAGCACAGAAAAAGTAAAGCACTTATTTCATAAAATCACCATCATCTATGGGAAGATTTATCAAACAATGTAGTATTCTACATTGTAAAGTGCCTCTCAGCTTCCTGTTAAATGCATATTCAATTTACACAGTGCAGGAATCAGTAAAACCGTCACACCAAAAAGCATTTGCAGATTCTGTTACCTGTATCTTAGAAAAGTTGAAGACTCCATGGCTATTTAGCCCAACCTTCTTAGTAAGTACTCTACTTGGACTTCCTTTGTTAAGGGCATGATCCAATTACCGTAGAGATCCGCAACCAAGCTTGGCGTTATTCTAAACACCGGCTCTACTCCATCTGCTTCATCATCTCTGGTGACTTCTTGTGCATAAGCTCTGGCTTTCATTTCCACTCTCCGTTTGATTGCCTCTTCAACTTTTGGGTATGTCAGCATACTCATCAGTTTATCTCGGTCCTACAAAATTCACACAAAAGGAAATATTAGCGCGCAGAGAACCATGATCTAGGGAAAATCAAGAAACTTACCAAAAGTGTTGTCATTGCAATGAGTACAGGAAAGTAATATACCTGTGCTCTTATGGCAGCTTTGTAAGCTTCTGGATCCGCTGAAAATTTGGCCTCGGCGACAAATTTACCATAATGAATTCTCTTTGACAATGCCTGCATTTTCAAAGGAATGTAAATACTCTGCATTCATGAAAAAGAGAACTTGCCAAAAAATGATCATTGGTTTTAGAATATGAAACTGATATGCAAGTGCATGATAACACAGCAGATCACGGATGCTTGATGCAAATAACACTTCGCCTCGAAGCCCATACAGAAAGAAGGAAGGAATGCAATTAACTGGAAGAAAGGCAGGACTTTTGAGTAATTCATGAAAGGTGTGGCACTCAAAGTCAGAGATGATTGTGGTGTAAAAACAGATGGAAACACAAAGGCAGAAAAACAAAGTTAAGAACATTTGATTTTGAAGAAAATCAAACTGATGAAAATCACTTCAAATGTAAATAAATTCGATAAAAGGCCTACCTGCAAGCACATTGTATCACAAACAGCAGTTGACCCAGAATTGCCATCATCTCCTTCTTGCACTAACCTAGGGACGATATTTACAAAGTACATGTCCCACACTTGCCCATTTAAATTGATTGAATCAGCTATGGGATGTAGTACCTGTTGATAGAGTAAAAACCGGAGAGGTTAAACCCAGACCGGAGGTTAAACTTAGCAAAAATTATAATTAGCATCCGAAAATGCAGAGACAGAGAATGACCAAGTGAGAAAGCTCACATTGGCAAGACGGACACAAGCACTAAAATGTTATTACCAGTATATATTGCATCATACCTTAGGGTATTGCAAAGGCGGCAAAACCGGGGCAGGCAGTTCGTCTGGAAAGAAAGGATGTTCATCTGGGCTTTGGTATCTGCCCAACTGACAAGTAATTAAATTGTTCAGAACTCTAATGAAATAAATTTTCATTGTTTTTCAGTGAACTTTTCACTCACGACAAGTGAAGAAAAAAAAAAGTTCAACAACCTTGGCATGCAGCTTTTCAGTTTCTATAAGAAGATACTGCACCAAAGAGCCTGTGAAACCATCCATGTTGAAAAGATTAGGATCATATGTGTCTGCATTATAACAATATTGAGCTCTCTCTAAAAGACTAAAAATTATGCTATCCTCCTGTCGAATTAGAAAACTTCTTATGCCATCTAGGGTCAAGTAGTCACTCTCATCAACCCTTTTCTTTCTCCCTGATGACCTACACAGGAAGAAAGCCAGATTTATACCATAGTTACTGCAATTCAAAAGATGCAATGCTTTTGGCATCCGATTCCATTCGATGATTTTAGATTCCTCACACGGGAAAAAATTAAAGTGCATAATTATGCGGATTCTTTATGTATGTAAGCATTACCATACTGTGATTCTTTACAATGTGAAAAAAACATGCTTTGTTAGGTGTTCCCTTTTCTCGAAGGCAATGCACTCTACACATTAGACACAATGGAAGAACAGTTACACTAACACAATGCAGTAAATAAACCAACAAAGAAACTGATACTTAACTGATATACATAAAAATTTCACGTGTTCTCGCATCCAGACATACGGATGGTGACAAGACATAACAATTTTAAAAATGCATTCTTTGTTAGGTATTCCCTTTCTTCAAAGGCAATGTACTCAAAATATTACGCTAATCGGGTGGAACGGATATATTAACACAATGCAGCATATAACCTGACACAGAAATTCACGCTTTAAAGATGCAAGTACTCGAAGACACGTAAACATTCACGTGGGTTCTCACATCCAAACACATGGTGAAAACAAAGCAAAAGACAGGAAACACTCCAGAAAATTCATAAAGAACTAAACATACCTCTGGACACACAAAAAATAACAATAATAATAAATTATAAAGAAAATAAATTATGACATATTTTTAGAACTGATGTATTCATCTGTGCTTCATGCTATCAAATATTGAAGATTATGCATCTAAAAATTGCACTGAACCATCTATTGCATATAAAACAAATACAAGATTGATAAATTCAAATTAACAAAACCAATTGTTGAATAGCAAGATAAATGTTAGGGAGGAGAGATAATTTTATAAGGGAGAGACTTTGCGTGAGAGAATTATTTGAGATGAAGAGTCTTATAAATTTTTATTTATACTTCAAATACAAAATCACTAGGGTATTTATAGGAACAAAAATGGTTTTTAAAATCTTAAATACATAAATCTAATATTGAATTTGTACATTAATCATAAATAACTTAACATTGAACCTATATTACTAATATTGAACTTGTGTATGAATTATGTATGTACATGAATTTGTGTTATGAACATTAAACTTAAAGTGGTGTCATATGAGATGCATCTAGAAATGTGTTTATGAACTTGTGTCACATGAGATGCACTTAGAAATCTTCAAATTAATCTTCAACACTCCTCCTTAATTTGAAATTTTCTTCTTTACTCTAAGATATGCTCGTAATTGAAGAAAATCTTCAAACTTGAGTGGTTTTGTAAAAATGTCTGCAACTTGATCATGTGTCTTTACATACTTAAGTTTCACTTCCTTTTTTTCAGTACATTCTCTTATAAAATGATACCTTGTGTCAATATGTTTGCTACGATCATGGAAAACTAGGTTCTTAGCTAATGCTTGTGCAAACTTGTTGCCCATGCAAATTTCAATTGCTTTCTTTTGTGGTAAGTAGAGTTCCCTTTATAAACTCCTAAGTCAAATAGCATGACAAGTGCAAGATGTTGCAGCCACATATTCAAATTCACAAGTTGAAAGAGTAACAATGGATTGCTTCTTCGAACTCCATGTAATAGCATAATCACCCATGAAAAATACAAAACCAGTAGTGCTTTTTCTATCATCAACCTCTCCTGTAAAATCACTATTACAAAATTCAATAAGCTTGAAATCCATTGTCAAAGAATAGAACAAACATATGATCAATTATTCCTTTAAGATAACGAAGTATTTTTTTAGCAGCTTTCATGTGGGTAAAAGTAGGAGCTTCCATGAAACGACTTAACACTCCAACTACAAAGAGAATATCTGGCCTTGTACATGCCATATATCTCAAACTTCCCACAAAACTTTTGAATACAATGGGATCTTCCTTAGATCCTTCATCAAACTTTGACAATTTTATTTCACATTCCATGGTGTATTAACAGGATTGTAGTCAAGCATGTTGAATTTCTTCGATATTTAGCTTGCATAGCTTTCTTATGAAATAAAAATTTCATCTTGTGTTTGCTTCACCTTCAAACCCAAATAGTATGACATAAGTCCTATATCTATAATCTCAAACTCTTGTGACATAGTTTTCTTAAATTCTTCAAATAATCTTGGATTATTACTGATGAAGATTGGATCATCCACATAAAGGCAAACAAGTAAAAAAAAATCTCCATTCTTATATGATTTAACATAAAGAGTACTCATGAAGGCAACGAACAAATCCATTGTCTTGGAAGTACTTGTTAATGCAAGTATTCCAAGCCCTCGATGCTTGCTTTAAACCATACAATGTTCTCCTCAATTTCAAAACTTTATCTTCATGGCCTTTAACTAGAAAACCATTGGTTGCTCAATATAGACCTCCTCTTCAAGATAGCCATTTAAAAAAGTTGACTTATCATCGAGTTGACAGATTTTCCACTTCACTTGAGTTGCCAAAGAAATTAACAATCCAATCGTCTCCATACAAGCAACAGATGCAAAAACTTCTTCACAGTCTACAACATACTTTTGCTTATATTCCTTAGCAACAAGCCTTGTTCTATATCTTTCCACATCTCCTTTTACATTCTTCTTTGCTTTATAAACCCATTTGACTCCAATAGCTTTATGACCCTCAGGGAGTGTTGACAATTCCCAAGTGTTATTTTTCTCAATCGTTTTGATTTCTTCCTCCATAGCTTGCCTCCCCTTGTTGTTTTTCACCACTTCCTTATACTTTAATGGTTCACTATCTATAAGAAGACAAAAGAAATTATTTTCATCATACTACAAAATTTCTTCAATTTCATATGTCAATGCCATGCTTAATCTCTCAAATCTACCTTCAAGCATTTTATTTTTATTGTATGGAGATTCAACATAAACATTCTATTTTTGGACATAAACACCTTAGCAATCAATTTATCATTTTGATCTTTGAGCCAAAGACAATAATCTTTCACGTGAATTTTATACCTTTTTTCAATAAGTTGTCTTAAACTCAAACTATTGGTTTTTAATTTAAGGATATAGTATACGCCAGTAATAAGCATATGACTTTCATATCTTGAGGAAATGAAAATAGTACATTTTCTACAAATTTGAATTCGTGAAGAATCTCCAAAGGAAACATTGTCTTGCACTTTATCATCAAGCATCACAAATTCTTCTTTGTCCCCACACATGTGATTGCTTACTCCATTATCTAAGAACTATGAATTTTCTTCTTTTCCCTTGTCATCTTTGAGTGTTAGCAACAAAACGGGCTCCTCAACTTCTTGATTATCATTAACAACATTCACTTGTTCCTTAATACGAGTCGTTCCAAAATAACATTCCCAAGAATAATGACCAAAATTATAACAGTTTTAACACTTAACTTTAGACTTATCATACCTCTTTTTATTTGGTCAAGAATTGTTACCTCTCCCTTTTCCTCTTGCTCTTCCTCGACCTCTATGCGATTGATGGCTTCCTTTATTATTAGTAAAGTTGTTATAATCACCTCTATCTTATCCTCCTCGACCACGTCCTCATCCTTGTCCTCGTCTTCGTCCCCGTCTTCGTCCTTTTTGGTTAGTCTCACCATTATCATCTTTCAAAAAAAAAATTTCTTTTAGAACTTACTCCAATGGTTCATCTTCCCTCTTTTTAATCCTGTCTTTATGGGCTTGTAAAGTGCCTTTTAATTGTTCAAGTGACAAGGAGTCTAAATCTTTGGACTCCTTAATAACACAAACCATATAATTAAACTTTGGAGTCAAGGAATGAAGAATCTTTTCTACTGCACAAACATCTTCAGTTTGATCTTCATACCTTTTTATTTAACTGACGATGACCTTAAACCTTAACAATAATTTGAAATTGACTCGGAATCCTTCATATGCAAAGCTTCAAAATCAAGCCCTAGGGTGAAACTGTGATTTTGGTAAGATTTAGGGCTGAATTCAACTAGAATACAGGGCAAATAATATTGAATTTACAGAGATCAGTTTAAATAAAAAAAACTTTGATCGAAATTGACTAATTGAAACCCAAACTTGATTTTAAATCAATTTTACTTATAATAGGCTAGAAGTCAAATGTTCATATCACCTTAAATTCTCCTTACACTTGTCTAATTTTTCATGAGATGCCTTCGAGTAACAAAGCATAAAGCATGATGCCCTTACATAAAGGTTAGGCTAACCCTTTAACTTGTGACATGCTTCATTATGTTAGTCAATCTAACACAATTATAGTAAAATATATGTTAAATTGAATCAAAACATGATCACACTTTAAATAATTAACACAATAATCACTCAAATCTTGTTTATAAGTAACATTATCCAAAGCCTTTCTTTGCATTTGCTTATTCATAGATATGTAACATTACATCAATAAAACCATATACACCAAAAAAATAAGTATTAAATTAGGCTGGATTGATAGTCCTAGGCTTCACACATTTGGATTATATCGGTGATGAAAATAATATTTCATAATAATAATAAAACACAATCGCAATTTGGGTTCCCACATAATTTATTACAAATATAATTGAAATAGTTGAGATTCTTCATTGCCCACCAAACCCTAACCTGAATCAAGCTATTTCTATTATTGTACCCTAGCTCAAACAATTTGTCTCCATCTATACACATATATTACAAACATATGTTTGGCTAGTATTCAAAGAAAATTGATAAGATAGAATGTGAAATTTAACCAAACAAGCACATGATACCGTTCTAGAAAACTTTATAATTTCCGTCATTATTGGGATATCCAAAATTTTTAAATGGGTTTTAGCTATATGACATTAGTTTGATACACTTAACATTTTTAAATGAGCTTAAGTCATGTGATATAACTATAATATTGTTATAATGGTTTGATCGACGATTAAGCTATAATTTAAAACTATTAACTTGATTCAACTTTGAATTAATTTGATGTAATTATTAAATCAAATTTAATGATAATTCATGCCAAGTCTGGCATCAATTTTTTCTTCAATTGATCGATTCGATCCGAATTTTAAAATATGATATGAAATATTTTTTTTTAGTTTTAATAAGATAAAAATAGAGATTAAAATTGAGAAATGATACAAGAAAACTAGTTGTGTGATTGAAGATGTCTTTGAGATTTAATGTTTTCTTTTTAAATTGTAATGATGTTGGTGGCATTTTTTGTACCTCTTTTATTGGGTTCTTTGAAATGCTTTAGGTTTTAGGGCCATTCATTGTTGTTCCATATTGACAGGCTTTTGAAAAAGCAACTTTTTCCCATTATATTATATTTATTTACATTCAAATCTTTCCAATTTCTGTTGAAGTTACAAGAGTTTATTGGCCCCCCCTTCTCCCCCCTCAACCAAAAAAAAAGAGAGTTATTTAGGAGATCTTAATTACTAGCTTCAACAGAAAGAGAATTTGATTCCAAATTTTTCTTTTCACTTTTTGCTACCTTACTTGCTGATTGCTTTTCTACTTTTACTAATTTGACAAAGTCTCAAAAACTATGATTTGAGGTTTCCATTAAAGGTTAGAGATAAGAGAATTTTTTGATTTAATTGAGTTAGTTCGCTAGATTGATTGGGTAAGAGTTATTGGTTTTTTTTTTTTTAGGTTTAAATCTTAAATTTTAGTTAAATTATTAATATACTTAAAGTTAATACAATAATATATCATATAATATTAATTTTAAAGATAAAATTATTATTTTATTTATAATATTAAAAATAATCATTTGATCCAAAATTTTAGTTGGCATTACAGTTGAATGGCATTGGTGGGAAATGTGAAACACAGATCCAAAGGCGCGTGGAGGATGTTAGACAATTGAAACTAGATGAGCTATCTTAAGGTTATTATATAGGCCAAACGACTATTTTCCACCCAAGGTTTGATGTTTTCTCAAATACCCATCCTTTAACTATAGAAACATCAAACACCCACCTATGAGCAGTTAAAATTTTCTCAAATACTCTAACGCCTGAAAATTTTAACTGCTCATAGATGCATGTTTGATGTTTTCATAGTTAAAGGATGGGTATTTGAGAAAACATCAAACCTTGGGTGGGAAATAGTCATTTGGCCTATTATATATATTTTTTCGCCAAATGACTTTGTCCCACCCAAGGTTTGGTGCACACTATTTTCAACCCATAGGCTATCAAAAATTTAAATATTTACCTACTTATTAAATTTTAATATTATTATTAAAAGTAAATTATCACTTAAAGATTTTATTTTTAAAAAAATCTTTTTCTCATTTTAGTTTTAAAAACTAATAATTTTTTCTCTAATATTAAATTTTATAGATGTTAAAATAAATTTTTTCCTTCAAATATAGGGTTTGTATAACTTTCATAATTTTTCATTTGACAATCAGCCCTTCAACTTTCTAAAAATTTAGTTTTAATCCACTTCACCTTTAAGTACTAGATTACTATTGACATCCATCTCTCTCTCATATCTCTACCATCTAATGCAAAAGTCGAACGAGATCGATCGAGATATGGTGGATTCTCGCTCGATCTTGATTGACTTTTGTGTTGAATGACAATATATGATAGGGAGATAAATGTTAATGGCTTGTGTTGGATTGTGGATATGTTGGAGATGGAAGGAGAAAGTTGTTGACGACAATCTGGAAACTTAAGGTGAAGTAGGGGTGAAACTCAACTTTTTTACATGGCTAGGGGGCAACTAAATAGAAAAAATATAAAGATTATACAACCCTTAGATTTGGGAGAAAAAATCAATTTTTAAACTTGAGAAATTTGAAGTTAAAAGAAAAATTATTAGTTTTTAAAACTAAGATAGAAAAATGATTTTTTTAAATAAAATTTTTAAATGATAATTTTATCTTTGATAATAATAATAATAAAATTTAACAAATAGATAAATATTTAAATTTTTAATAGATATATAGTGAAACAGTAAGTTTGCAACAAACCTAGGTGGGAGATAGTCGGTTAGCAAAAAAATATATATAATGAGCTTAAGATAGTTTATCTAATTTCAATTTTTCTAATATCCTCCACGCGCGTTTCATGTTTCCCACCAATGCCATTCAACCATTAATGCCGACTAAAATTTTCTACATATTAGTTATTTTTTAAAATCTTTTCATTACATTTTATTCTTTTTCTATTCAAAATTCTTCTTTTCTTTTTTTAATGATTATTATTTTTTAATTATTTAAATGATCAAACTCAATTTCAAAGTAATTATCTTAAATTTGTATTGAATTTAAATTAATTATTATTAAAATTTGTTTCTATTTAATTCTCCTCTAATCAGTATATAATTATTTTTATTGAGATTATTGTTACGTTTAATAAGATTATAAGTATAAATTTGTTATAAAAATATGTAAATAGTATTTTTTACTATCTATTTATAATAATAGTAAATAATACTTACTAATAATGATCAATATTATTGTAATTTAATTAGATCATAATAATGGAAAATGATTGATATCAAATTCGAATTGATTTTTGTTTAAGTTCGAATTGGTTTGAATCTATGTTATTATTCATCTTATCTATAATCTTTGAATGATATTGTATTTAAGTTTAAACAAATTTAAACTAGACATACTAAATCAAGTTGATGTCAATTTGAATTTATCTTTATTAAAATTATTAATTATAAAAAATTAAAGGGATAATAAGGTATTAAAATATTATTTTTTAAATGAAGAAATTAAACTTTTTTTTAATTAAAAGAATTAAACTCTCAAATTTTTATATTGAAAAAACCAAATTTGTAAATTTTTTTAATTAAAAATACCTAAATAATCACCTTGCCTGAGCTACATTTAAAACAGAAGAAAAACAAACCAAGCTTTGGTACTTCAATATTGAAGTACTTAAAGTTGGGAAAAAAATACAAAAATAAGTATAATAAGATTACAGTTTCAAGATTGATTGAACTGAGATACATTGACTGATAAGAGAACTATTTTGTAAATACATGGCAATGACAGAAGACGAGGATCAATGGAGTTAAGGTGAAGTCAAAAGGGCAAAAACAGAAACGGTGGCATTAGATTACGTTTTACGTTGAAGTATACTTGTCTGTGACGTTGGGAGAGAAGATAATGTAAATGCTGTTGATGCGCGTGGGTAAAGTAATCTTAGTAAGATCCCATTGAAGACGGGTCAGATACTTTTGGAAATTGTTTGGTTGTTGTCTGAGTACACCCAGGCGTCTGCATATTTCTAAAGTACTTAAAATATGTGTACCCAAAAAGCATGGAAGGTAGAGAGAATCTAGAAAATGTGAAAAAATTGCCCATATCTTTCACATCCTCAATCAACCCCTTTATTAATTAAATCCGATATTTATTTGGTTAAAGAAATCATCGAACTTGAGCCAAAGGTGAAGCAAAGTATATAGAATATAATAGAGAGAGACTACAAGTTGACAAAATTCAAGTCATTCAACTCATTGTATCAGTTGTTGTTGAGGGGGGTTCAGTTCTCTCTCCTTTTATTTTTCGGCGCTTTTTTGTTTTTTTTTTGAGAAGAAAGATCCCATTTTTATCATCTGGGTATGTGGGATCTCTCTATCTTGTTATCAGGTACTGGGCCAGTAGATCTTAGTTTGCTTTTGTTCTTTTGTTTGGTGATTATGATTGGTATGACGATCTAAGCTTCTTCTATGGCTTTTTCAGGTGTTTTGACTCATGGTCATGATGATGATGACCATGATGATTTGTCATGGAGGATGATTTGGTGAATTCGGGAGGGAGCTTTGATAAAAGGGGTGGTGGAGGATATAGTTATGAGGTGAAATTTTATTTCTTTTGGGTTGATCGTTTGTTGTTAACGGCTGTTGTTAGGGTCTGGTTCATCTTGTGATGTTTCTGTTTGATGATTGTTTAGTGGTTTTTTTTTCTTCTTATTCTGAATTATGATTTGGGCAATTTGTCTTATGCATTGTGTTGTTAACAAGGGTTTCATGGTGTTAGTTTAATTGTTTCTTTTGTTGGGTGTTTTTTGTGTCTATTTCTAGTTTTTAGCTAAATTTTTTCCATTCCTTATCTGAAAATCTTGAATGGGGTTCTGGAATTGGGCTAAATTGTGATTTTGCTAATAGCCATTGTGTTTCTCATAGTGAATTTGCTGCTTGATTTTCTCTGTGAGCTTCTGCTTTATTGCATTGCTCATGACTCCCGAGTTCAATCCTTATGGAATGTAGAATTCATTCTCATTCTTGATTATAAGTTCCATTTTAGAAGATCTGCTTTAAGATCTGGGGATCATCATGGGAATTAGTAAAAGTTCAGTTCGTATTTGCGCCTCTCTGTTCGTTGTTTAACTTTCAGAAACAAATTTTTGGTTAAGCAATTTGTTATCTTGAATCTCTCCATCAAAATGAGTAACACATCTCTCTCTGGTTCTTTTTCTAAGTACATTATAAGTATTTTCTTCTGAGTAATTCCAAGGACTACTTTTGACCAGTTAGAAGATTTTTTTCCAGCTTCATAATATTTTCTTATATTTGAAGCTGCATCAAGTTTGCAAAGCAAAGAATTACTCTTATGGTTCCATGGATTGTATTAACTATGTTTCTCAGTCGAGTTAATTTAGTGCTTTTTTTGAGTCATATGCAGGAATGGGAACTGAAGTACAGTCTAAGATGTATCTACCAGGTTACTATTCCTTGAGAGATCTAAATGACAATACTGGCAGTGGTAGCTGGTCTTTATGTCAGCAAAGCAATACGTTTGGTCAGTACCATGATTTTTTCATGTCAAGGCAAGCAATAGATGTTAAGGAGGAACATGACAAGCAACAATTGAGGCAAACGATATTGAAGCATGAATCTATGTTCAAGCATCAGGTATGCTTATTAAGACTGAAGTTTTGTAATATGGTACAATAAACCCCTAGAGGCTCTCGTTTGTTCTAAAAGCTTAGTACTTGAGGCGCGGTAGTTGCATCACTTCTGAACTTATTGGTGTTTGGATCTTTTTTCAGCTCCATGAACTTCATCGTCTTTATCACATACAGAGGGACATGATGAATGATATGAGAAGCAGGGAATTAAACAAACATCTGATCCCGGAAAGACTATCACGGTCAAATCTTTATTCATCTGGATTTTCATTCACAGATGAAAAAGTTAGGCAGCATATTTCCAGTTTGTCCACGGTGGATTTGACTCATGGCAGACTGTCTATTTCTGGTGCTGACAGCTTCCAACGTCATTTTGGATCCATAAAAGAGAATACCATGCAGTCCGGTTATGGTCCTAAACAAAATGGATTAAGATTGACGGGCTACGAGACTTCAGAATCTGAAAGCAAGAAGCATCAAAGAAGGTTAATTGATCTTGAACTTCCTGCTGAAGAATACGTTAATTATGAAAGGGAAGGTCAAGGGCTTTCTGGAGTGTCAGTGGGTAGTTGTTTCCTTAGCAGGGACCATGCGATGACTCCTGAAAGAGTTGGGAATTCATCTTTTCACTCTGGTGATGGGCCTAGTCCGAGTTCATATATGAGGAAACCCCAGGGACCAAGTAATTTAAATGAACATGTTAAGGTTAAAGAAGCATCTGTCTCAGCTTCCACAAATGTTCTGGGAAATATTATCTGCTCCAACAATGAGATGGAAAGACGGTTTCCATCTTCGTATTCACATTCTAGCTTTCACTGCTTGGATAATAAATTATCCCAAGATCCCCACAAAGGAAAGGAAAGAGGGGTCAGCTTTAGCAATTTGCATTTAGAGACTGAAAGGCAACAAAATGGGTGGCCAGGGTATAACCTTGAAGCTGGTAAGGCCTAATTTTGCACTGTTGGTTTAAATTTATTGCCTTCTAAATTTGCTTGAGTTTGTAATTCCAGTGCTTCTGTCTTTTATCAGTCTCAATGACAAGTGCTGATACCCTTTGAAATTATGAACTGGCTGATAAAGAACCAATTGTTTTTCCATCTTGATAATCGTGTAGAAGTAATTATATTTTGATGAAATTGCAGAGAAAAAGAAAATGTAAAGAATAATGTCTAGAAAAATAAAACCTAAAAAAATGTTTACCTGCATCCTGATAAATAGGAGAATGATATTCCGAATGCCATTTCTACAACTTGCATTTACCTCTAAGCGGAATCTACTTCCACACTGAAGTGAATATGTATATATACATAAAGAGTTTTCTTTTACCTGGCTGAAAGGTGACTTAATGTTCATTGTGGGCAAGTATGTTCCAAATATGGCTTTATTGTTCTGTGTTAAAAGGTGCCATTTTGCTTTATTAATTTGTTTTTATTTGTTTTAGTGTCACCAAAGAGAGGATAAGTAGTACCAAAAAGTTGTTTAATATAAACTGATAGATTGATTTGGCTTCTTATAGGCCAAACTGGAAGCAATGGAGGTCCATGTCATGCGAGTTATTCTCGAGAGGATTTACCTGCAACTGCTAAGTCACAGCAAGTTGAACCTAGGAACTCCAGCTTTTCAAAATTCATCTTGTCTGAAGAAAAGAAGACGGAATCACATCAGAAGAAGAAAATTTTTGGTATCGAAATATGTGAAAGTAACAATGGTGCATCCATTGAGGCCTTCCGTTTTCCTAATCAGAACCCACTTATTCCTCAATCTAATACGGCCAATTCTGATTCATCCTCCATTTCTTCTTGGAAGAAGCTTTATCCTGGCT
This sequence comes from Mangifera indica, assembly GCF_011075055.1. Lineage (NCBI taxonomy): Eukaryota > Viridiplantae > Streptophyta > Magnoliopsida > Sapindales > Anacardiaceae > Mangifera > Mangifera indica. Next base: position 54,655 of record NW_025401145.1, on the reverse strand, counting down.
CAAGCCATAATGTGATGACGGTTCAAGGACACCCCTTGGTTAGCGCCTTTACTCAGTCAAGTAAGAGTTTGGTGACATTGATGCACAGCCCTGACCCTGTTGGACACAAATTGGGTGTCAGTAGCAGTTCAAGATCTGTCTCAAACACTAGAGCTGAAGCATCATACCAAAATGAATTGTGCTTTGGTTCTCAGTTGGAATCCAAAGAGTCATGGGTTTGCCGCTCATCAAATGGATTTGGTCACCCAAATGTCATCAGTGACAGTAGCTCTGCTTCTGAACATTTTGCTCAGCATGGTCCTAGAAACAACTTAAGGGATTTAGGCTCCATGATGGATTCCAAGTTTACAGAAGAGAAGAAAGCAGATGCAGTATCTCCAAATAGTTATCAGAATGATTCAGTTACATATGTTTCTATCAATGGGACAAAGAAGCAGAACCAGCAAGGAGAATTGCCTTGGCTTAAGGCAGTTCCTTCATGCAATGGAAACTCTTCTCAGATGAATGTAGATTCATCGCAAAACTATTCCCACCAATTTGTTGATAAAACTGAAATGATGAGAAAGAGCTCCTTACAAACCTTTGTTCAGGATTCTTTGTCAGCTACGTGCGCCCTTGATGCTGAGCACTGGAAGACTGAAGTTGGTGAGTGTTCAAGCAACAGGAAAATTCCTAGGTTCTCCCATTTTGAAAAGCCTTATAAATCTATGGATCTTGCTACCCCTATTTCCCCCTTAAAACCAAGCCATCTTGTTGCTGTTGATGGTATGAAGGCCAATGATCCAACATCACCTGAATATGGAAAGCAGCATAAAGTGGAGGGTCAGATGGAGAAAGGATTAGTTAATCACAGTGCTGATTCAAGACATCATATTGATTTGAATTTGTCTGTTGTTGATGAAGAAGTTGAAGAACTGGCTCAACCAACCCTCTTTTCTTCAAGAAGCAGTCAGAAGATAGCTCTTGAGATAGATTTGGAGGTGCCAGCAGTTGGAAATGAAATGGAGATAGATTTGGAGGCGCCAGCAGTTGGAAATGAAATGGAGTTGCCTCCTGGGTTTGAACATTATAAAAGCAGCAGACTACATGTTGACAGCAGCAAACCTCCTGGGTTTGAAAATTCTGATGGCAAAGTTCAAGGACCTGTTAACTTGCTTCAAGATGTATCTAAGGAGCTGTACGAAGGACTAAGACAGGTTGCAGCTGAGGCTTTAGTAGCCATTTCATCAGCTTGTGTGCCTAATCATGATGATAGCTGTTCTCAGGAATCAGATGATTTTCCTGGAGATCCCCTTCATTGGTTCGCAGATATTGTCTCTGCTTACAAGGGTGATGTTCAGAATGAGGTTGGATCAGTTTCAGTGGATCAGGAAAGTGTTCTTGAACATGCTTTTCCTATTGGGATGGATTACTTTGAGCTTATGACATTAAAACTGACTGAAACTAAGGTAGAACAATGCAGTTATGAGCCTGAAGTTTTTGAAAACTCAAAAACTGAAAACTTAATGCCTAAACGACCCCGAAGAGGTCAGGCAAGGAGAGGGAGGCAAAGGAAGGACTTTCAGAGGGACGTACTTCCTGCTCTTGCTTCACTGTTAAAGAATGAGGTAACCGAGGATCTTCAGACAATCGAAGGGCTGATAAAAGCCACTGGTGGCAACTGGAAGTCAAGTTTGGCACTGAAAAATGCTGTGAAGAATGGTGGGGGCAAGAGAAAGAGGCGATCAGTAGGTTCTGATTCTCCTCCTAATGACCCTGCAGCTTGCCTACCTCAGATTGAGCTACCTAAATGTAGCGAAGTGGCATTGGAGGAGAGAAACCTACTAGGATGGGGGAAGAGGACCAGACGTCCACCACGACAAAGGTACCCTGTTGGTAGCCCTCCTCTCTCTATAAAATAGCCAGAAACAGAAAGAATATTTGATTTCAGAGAATCAGAATTCTCTTGGCTTTGGTGCCAGCCGGGGTTTTCCATTCCAGGGAGATTCACTTTGTACATGCTTTCATTTCTTAACCTTAATTTGGTTTCCCAGTACCTTGAGTGAGTTGTGTGTTTCATCATAAATAAGTTTCATTGTTCATCTCTGAGCTTAAACTGAAACTTCACGGCTTAATGTACTATAATTGCAGGAGTGCTCCTGAAAGTTTGGCATATAGCAAATTTTAGATTCTGGAGTTGCCCATATTTTTCCCATTGACATGCTTTGTTAGTTTGTTTACCAGCCATCTTAGCAGCTTTTTATCCTTGTGTCACTAGTGAAACTCATCTTTGTCTAATCATTGACTGTCATTGACTAGCTATATTAACATATTAAACAGTCTCTTATCAGTAAATCATCTAGGAGCCTAGATAAGTCTCTTACTTCTAAACAATAAGAAGAATTTCACAAGGTGGTTTGTTTCTCCGGCACTAACGAGATTCTTTTTCTGTTCTCTCCCTTGTCCGTCAAGCGAAAAGGATCGTTTTCTATCTAGTCAAAATAATGCTGCTAATAATTATTCTGCTTTAGTTAGATTAGAATAGTAATAAATTGTGAAAATTATGTCTAAATTAAGAATACTCAGACAAAGAGAAGCAAGATTGAGATAAACACACAAGAATTATACTATTGGCAAAAATCAAGTCTTATTATATTTATAATAATTAATAATATATCAATGACACATTCAATTATTAGGTCAAATCATATTAAAAATTGTTTTTATCTTTATATCTCATTTATCTTTTAGTGTAGTGAATAAAAAATTTAATTAGCCGAATTTTTACTATTGTTTATTGTAATTTATTTTAAGCAAGAATCTAAATTAGGTAAAACATTTGGCAATGAAAACACCTTGCATTGACCCAACTATATTTTTGTGTCCTTGATAATTGGACTTACAAGCAGAATCTCACAACCCCATGTGTGAAAAACAATTACGTCAATAAAAATCTCGAATAAGATTTTGAGTCAATAAAATCAACTCATATGTGATATTGAGATTGACCATTCTGAGATAATGATTTTGGGGTTGATCATAATTGAAGATCTCATATCATGATTCATAAATTGTAATTGATTATCTGTTGATGTTGTTTCAAAGAGTGCACTAAAGGCTTTAACTGGTATAGTTTTCTTTTCCAGGAAACAGAGAACTTAGAACTTTCATTATGCAACTCCAGCAAATAATAGTCCAGTTTGTAAACTTCCTGATATTGACTCTTTTCTGGCATGCTAATAGTTGTTATAGCTTTGATGAGATTAGATAGCCATATACTTGTATGCTTCTATCAAAAACTAGTTTTCTCTTCTTCTGATTTCATGTTAAATTTTCGCTATGAATGAATAATGTAGAGCAAACATCATCAACTTCATTCTTTCTTCCACATTTTGATGAGTTCAGTCAGCCCCTTCTTAGAACTCCTATGCAGTTCTATCCGATTCCCCGCTTCTTCTCTAATGCGCATCGCTTGCGATCTCAGGAACTCATTCCCCATCATCTGCCTAACTTTTTCTGCAATCTGCTCCCTCATTACTATCTGCTCACCTCCCCAGCCCCAACTTTTCTCCCATATCCCTAATCCAATACTTGTCACCAGATTTGCATTGATTTTCTGGTCTCCATGTTGAGGCCATGCTAATACTCTAACACCATGCCACATAGCCTCAGTCACTGAATTCCAGCCGCAGTGAGACAAAAATCCACCCACTGCAGGGTGTTTCAATATGCTCTCTTGGTTCACCCAGTGCTTCACTGCCACTCCCTTTTCTTTAACACTCTCCATTAGTTCATCTCCTATTACATCAACCAGTTCTTCGCCATCTTCTCGATCAACCTTCTTATCTTTAACCACCCACAAAAATTTATAACCACAACCCACCAATCCATTTCCCAGCTCTCTGAGTTGTTCCCTTGAGATAGCGGTCCTACTTCCAAAGCTAACATACACCACAGACCCTGCTGGTTGATCATCAAGCCATGTTAATGGTTGGTTGTCTTCAAAACAGCATGGTGGAAGCAGCCCAATGGCAGTCACTGATGGTAATCCTTTTATAACTTTACCACCATTTAGTGCTAGCAATGAACTTTGCTCAATGCTATCTAATGTGTTCACTAGAATTCCATCTGATTTTGTCATCGCTTTGCCATTCTCTATAATATAAGTCTTCAAGAGATTATTTGTATCTTGTAAAAGTGGTGGGGGAATCCATGATCTGGGTGTTGCTTCTAGACTTGGAATCTTGACACCATCCATTGAACCAGCTAGTATGTGGAAAGACACAAAAAGTATCAGCATTGTAGCAGATGATGTGAAGAAAATGAAGTTGGGAATTTTAAGAGCTTCAGTGATTGGAACAACTGCGGCTGTCAAACTCATGTCTGTCACAATTGCAGAAGGGGGTGGAGACAATGAACGGAGAAGGGAAGAGAGGAGTTGCGACGACTGTCGAATGACTTCAATGTGGCAGTAAAAAGGGTCATCTTCTGAACCTGCAGAAAGATTGTCAAGTGGAAGAAGATGAAGTTTTTCCTGACTAATTTGAGGGAAGGCTGAGAAAAAATGACACAAAATCTGAGACTCAGCTAGTGAGACTGGTGGCTCTGGAGTGATGAAGGTGACCTTGACATTACATGAAGCAAGTAAACCGGCAAGACGAAGGAAGGGTGTTAGATGCCCCATTCCAGAGCTTGGAAGGAGAGTAATATGTGAGGAAGGAAGAGGCCCGAGTTCATTGGTATCTGCCATTTTTAGAGTTCTAAGATGGTTTGGCTACAGAGTGTATTGATGATCAATCCATAACGAAAGATTTATGTATTTATAAGTGTGTTTGGTGCTGAGTTTGAGTCAAATTTGTTGAAGAAACTTAGTTTTGTGGTTAGCATGCACTGAATTTGCAAAATGTGTGAAATAGAAAATTAGTAACTGGTCAGCATTTCTACTTGAAGGCCAAGAAAGATTGACAAGAAACAATGCTTTTTCTTTTTTGTTTTCCTGGGTGACAAGGCCAGACTTAATTCATATTTGGTTTAAACAAGTTAAACTTGAACTAAAACTTTAGCTTAACTCGAGTTCGAGGGTTCATCGACATTGTCACACTGAATCTTGTCTTGCCAACAATTATTCTTTTTTTTTTGTCATTTTTGTTCATCGTTAACAATTCTTCTACTTCTTGTGATCGAATTTAATCTCTAATTAGTCATTTTAACTTTAAGTCGAGTTTAAACTAACTTTTGTTTAAACTCCACTTTTAAAAAGGCTATTAACAAAATAAATAGTGTTATTATAGGGTAAATAGTATTATAACAAGATAGACAATGTTGTTCGACATGGAACAATGTCAAACTAGAGCCGAGCTGTCGAATGAGACCTTCAATTTGAGTTTAACTCATTCAAGTCAAACATAAATTTAAACTTGAGTCAGTTTGATTCGAATCCACCCTTAATGATAGATGGGCTCTTGTTATGTTAATTATCCATTAGGTCTTGTGACTATTCTCAAATGACAAAGCAAAAGACTAGAGAACTTCCTGTGAATAAGTTCCTGCTGGTTGGTGGGTAATCAATGTTGATCCAGGCTGTGGCTGTAGGTAAAACTAATCAACTTCACAAATTGCAAAGCCATTGCTCGAGAAGCTTTGCTTCCCATTACTTATTTCATTCCAAAATTTTTCACCTCAGTAACATCAAAACACTCCAAAATTTTTCACTTCATACCATCTAAACGTGATCATACATCATTTCAGTATTCTGGTCTTACAGCATCACGAAAGGAACAGCAAGAGTGTGATGACCTTAGCCCACAAGCATGCCAGGCAAAAGGCTATTGTGTCATGCGAAAACAGATCAAAAAAATCAAATTCAAGCTAAGAATTGAATTTGTTTTTTTAAACAAACCAAGTTTGTATCAATCCAAATATTCTAGCTCAACCTGGCTTGGATAAAATCTAAAGTTGAATTATTTTTTAACTGAGTTTAAATCACAACTCAAATGATCTCAAACTGAACCTTGTTGGGGTTTGACCTAGACTGAATCCATTACTAAATGTAACCTTATAGAATAAAATATTCACAGATTGTAACCCAGTAATGAGAATCCTTCTGGAAAATTACCGCAAACAATTCACAGACCAAGAACCCAACACAAACATGGAAGTATTTGAACAAGAGCCAGGACACTAATTTCATGAAGCCAAAAAAACCCAGATGGGATTTTGTGAATTTATGCTCAAAGATGCGATATGCCATGCCGATATGGTGATTCAGCCATGGCTGAAGCTCAAAACCCCTCTTGAAGAAGTGTTACATATTTGCCTGGAATTCAAGTTTGTTTCAACAATACAATAAGATGGCATAGAGATTGAGACACAAAAGACTCATACTTTTTAATTAAGAGAAATCTGTACCTGTTGTAACATTGCACGTAATGTTGTATAACTTCAGAGGATCAGGAGATATCAAGTCTTGAAACAATTCTATGAAAATAACTGTACGTAATGAACCTTTAACAGGATCCCCGTGAATCTTTTCTGCTTTTGTGAATCCAATTCACCATTAGAAAATCCATTAAAGTAATGATAATTTGGTCTAATCAATCAACATCTCATCATTGGTTGTCTGTATTCTATCCTCCATGCTCTGAATGTTTAAGCCTGCTCCACGCCTTTTTAATTCTTGAGATCTCACAAAGTCCACGATTCTTGCCTTCAATTCTTCATCAGGTATCAACATGTCTGCTGTAAGATGGGAACGATTGAATGGATCCGTCTGCAATTAAAAGAAAATTACCAGAATATTTTTTTTACTATTTTCAATTATACACTCCATAAAACTAAGCGAGGATGCATACACTATCACTGAGAAGATGCCTTTGAATAACTGGCCTGTCCACTGTGATCCTTGATGAAGGTAAGATTACTGGATCCTTCATCAAAGTATACTGAAAAAGCAACAGAATCGATGTACATTTCAGTAATCAATGTGAAGCGGATCACCTACATAAAATAGTAACAGTTACAGCTAAAAAGAAAAATTACTTGGATTGGATCTAAGAATTCATCAGGTATCTCTCCAAGGGTGGCTTCCGCATCAATAGCCTCGGAAGCAGCAGCTTTAGCTTTTGCACCAAGCTCAACGAACTCCTGAATAACCCTCCCATCTTCACCAATTCTACGAAGCACAGCAGCTGCAGCACCAAACAACTAAAGTGGGATTGATTTGTTAGATTGAGTTACTTAACCCAAATCTCATGAGACAAAAATAGCGAACTTGAATAAAAAATTATCGTGAAAGCTTTGACTAAGCTGGATTACCTGCTCATTGTATGATCGACCATCACCGGAGATAGCAGCTGGAAATATGTTTTGCGCATCACCCCTTGCCAAATGGACATATATGTGGACAATCTTCAAATATATCAACAGAAGTTTATTAAGTTAGCTATCCTTCAGCCCATAACAATAAGAAAATTGTAAGATTCAGTAGAGAAGAGAAAAGATATCATCAAATATGCAAATGATTCAATAAATAAACATTAACCTCTGCAGAAAGTACATATAGTGACAAACACAAGAAATCGCTATGTGGATAACATGCTAACCATGATTCCTAGATAGAAACAAGACAAGACAAGAAACAAGTAGGAAAAAGACCCAGATCCCTTTAATATATCATATAACAAACGTTGCATTTCTTTTACTGTGTAATCTCAGAATGCAAATCTGTGTAACCTTATGTTTTATTCCTCACTCCCAAAAATTAAATAACGAAAGAACATTCAACCAAGAAAAAAGTTTAAATGCTAACCTGCTTCAGCAACTGCTTTGGACGGAATTCATACTTTTCAGGGTCTTTAAGAGTAAGAGATTTTCTTTGGGGACCCACAAGTTGCAACAAAAAATAATTGAGCATGCTGGCCACTCTTTCAACCTGATAAAAAAAGGGCAGAAACTTAGGTTCATTGAATATCAACTGTAGCTTTCGTGTCCTTGATTCTTAATAGCTAAAATATAACAGTGAACAGGAGAAAGATTTTACCATCTCAGGAAGTAGGAAAGGAGACACAATCTGCTCAGAAGTGAATGCTAACATGCTCACATCCTCATTGGCTAATTTCATATCAATTCGTATAATCTGAACACACAATAATATTTTTTATAAAGTTTGTGAATTCACTACATACAATACAGAAAAGTAAATAGTCACACTAACATTCTCTTGTGAATGGAACTGCCGGGTTCTCTCCTGCCTCTCTTGAGCTGGTCTTTGCTCCCATTCTGTTGTGTTTGACATCTCAGCTTCAATCTCTTTGAGTTCCAGAATTTTGTTAAGACTTTCATCAAGAAGATATATGCTATCGTTGATGAGGAAGTTCAAGAAATTCAGATAAACACCCTTTTCCTCTTCCTTTGCAATCTGAAAAATATTACAGTTAACCAAGCCAAGGGTTTGTTTATTAAAATAACAGAAGTGTTAACTTGAAATCCCCAGTGTGTAGGTAATGAATAAGAAAACTACCTGTGTCCACGCATTACGGTGACTAGGGACTTGCCATAGGTACTCAAGAAGTTCAGCAATATTGTGGCGAATGTTAAACTTATCATAGAACTGTGCAGGACAGAAAAGAAGCTATTAATAGACAAAACTCAATAAAATAAGGGTAAACAAACATCTGTGATTGTCAAAGAAACAGATTTAAAAAAAAAAAAACAAGGGAGTTAAAAAATTAAACAAGTTAACAACTGTCTCATGAGTAGACACACAACAAATTAAAGAAACCAACAATGAAGACTAACCACCTAGTGAGTACCATGACAATATTGACCCAAGTCCCAATGCCAAAACTAAAGATAATGATGCTTCATACTTGGCATAGAATGGCTCCTACATGGACCAACCTTGCAATACTGTTAGACATGCCATAGAACATTTATGTGTATACTCTGCAAAGATTGCCCTAGATTACCCTTATTTCTTTAAAGTCACATACACTGTTTAGATGGCCATCATCCTGTGTAACTTATGTGAACTGGGAATCACCTGTGTGTGAGAGCCTGTGAACTCAATGTCAACATATAACTTCAACAGATTCCTCACAAGATAGTCAAGAGACATTTGATGCCCTTCGAATAGAGTAGCTGTGGCAGATGATGAGCCACTGCACACAATAAATAAATGGCCAAAATTAGCTAATAATCCAGTTACCATAATTCGGCAGAAATTACCGCAAAATATATCCAAGACATAAAATCACCTTCCACGGGGCATCCAGCAGTTCAGAACTTCAACCATCTTAGCTCTGAGATAAGGGTTCCTGATAAAATTTGGACTTGCCATGAACATAATAATGAAGTTCATAAAATCATCCTGCCATACAAATCAGGAGAACATTTGTCATGATGAAAATGAGTGATTACAAAGGGCAAAACTGTTGAATAAAGAACACAACCTACCAGCAAGACCCCGTCCAACACTTTTTGAATCCGTGAGGCAAAGATAAGCAGTTCCATTGCATCTTCCACAAAATGCTCAGGCATACAAGCAAATTCCATTGGGCAAGTTGATGGCAAAGGCATTTTAAATCCACCAACCAGGTCAACCAACCAAACCACCATTAATCGATAGAACGAAAGTGCATGCTGAATAAGATCTGGATCCTTTGAAAGAAAAATAAAACAAATAAAATATATGACAAAAATGTCAGTAGGAGAGAGAATTTCTGGTTGAACAAGGCATAGAAACTACGAAAAAGGAAAAAAAAATAAAAGTTTGACAACCAATAATTTAATGGGGAAAAAAAAAACTTATTCTGGCACACGAACTAAAAGGCAAATAATAGGTATGCATCTGACACACCAGATCAATTGACGCACCAATAAACCTTATTGGCATGACCATATTCCAAAATAATATGATTCAAACCTTGGTCAAATTACTCCAATGCTCAACAAGAGTTAAAAATTCAACAGAAAAATGTAAATGTTATTAACCAACACAGAGGTTCAAAGGTACCACAGGAGAGTAAATACACTGCGAGTGTTTTTGTATGGGTTGAGAGGAGAGGAAAAAAGAGACATGATATACCCTTAAAATCTGAGCCTCGTAACAAAGTTTTTCCTGTGAGTACAATTCAGTTTCTTCCTCAATTCGTTTTATATCCAGCTTCAATTGTGGAGTCAGCGTCTGCCCTTGCATGGCTCTTAAAGTGGCAAGTGTCTCTTCAGCTCTTGAAATGTCCTGGATAAAATAAATAATTAATAAGTTATTTTCCTATTCGTCTGTACTGCAATGCATACTTAAATAAGTTAAAACAAAAAAAAGAGTTCTGAAAGAAATAATTTTGTATTCAACACTTCCCCATGTAGAAGCCATGCAAGCAATATACCTGAACTAGATGCTTAAAGTCAGAAAATGCTTTTAGCAGGCCCAAGTTGAGCACCCTTGCAGTCATAAAGAAACATTCACAGATAAATGTATATTTAGATTTTCCTGCACCGACATTTGATGTTAGCTTCACATTCTGGAGAGAATGTTCAGATGCAAAGCTGCTGGAACTGGTGGCTTCTTGAGATCGTAGCAATCGATTCTCACCATCACTATATAGTCCAGAGACATCTGTTTTCCCAGGACTATCTTTATTAATCCATTGAGCAACTTCTTCTGATGATGCATGAAGAGCAGTCAACTCTCTGATATAGATTCAAAAAATGATTAGAAACATCAGCAGTTATTACATGTATAATCAGATAAAGATGAAAATAATTGTTTTCTACAGATAAGGCCCTCACTTTAGATCCAAACGACAACCGTAGAAAACGTATTTGGGATCAATTTTATCCCTTTTAGTTAAATTTGCATCTAAGAATGGATCACAAAGCCGAAGCATGACAGCACTAAGGTTGACAAACATGCCAGAACTTGCACAGGATAGCGGTTCAACCTAAGAAACATGTTGCATAAGATGCGTGTTAAGGAAGATTGAAGAGAGTAATTATATAATAATGACATCAAGGAAGGAAAAATAACCTGAATATGGGCCCTGGAAGAATTTTTATTTATCACCTCTCCAAGATACTCAAGAACGTGCTCCCTTGTCTCTGTATTTTTCAGAAGAGCGAGAACAACATCTCCAAGATCCTTATATAAACCTTTCATTACTGTTTTTATCATGGTAAAAGACGATGACAGATCTGCTTGTCGACGAGTTGAGGCATCAGAAAAACACTGCTGGCTGGTGATTGCAAAGAGACAATTGATACATCAATAACAAACCCTTCTTCCACAGAAAACATTGCGTCCACAACCAGTCAAATAAATTGGTTCATAAGTAAATAAAGAAAAACATTCACAACACTTAACAAAACAAACATCAAGTTAATAAGTAAAACCTCAAATTTTCCATCTTTGATTTCTTCCCAAGTCAGAACAAAAAACGCCAGCATTTTGAGTGTTCACTCCAACTCAAAAACTTAAAAAATGCTAGTTTAAAAAGAGTTCAAAAGTATCACTCACCCAACATCAGGCTGGCTCTTGAAAATAGTATGATCAGGCAAAGCGCTGACATGAAAAAAGGGACCCAAAATACTTGTCATCTCTATAACTCTCCCATTCATATAAACACTCTTGGGAATCCACCACGGATGATTCACCAAACTCTTAGCTCCAACTGGAAAACTAATCAAATACAACAATGCCCTCAATGGCTGCTGAAAATTCCCCAATGCAGAAACATTCAACACACTTCCCCTCAAATTCTCATATAACCCTCTCAAAATCGGGTCCAAACTATCCCAATCAGCTTCATCAAAGAATTCCTTCAAAAACCCCGGAGGACACTGAGCCCCACTACCACCGCTACTACTTCCTCCAAACCCGTCCATTCCTCCTCCGACCTCCGAAAATATCAATGGCAACAACGGCGAAACATTGGAAACATTCGGTTTATTACTCTTCATCTCATCACTGCCACCAAAACAATCCGGATTCGCTAAATGAATTCTACAATAAGAAACCAAAAGCTTCTTCGCTTGTCTGAACACCGACTCCAATTCGCTACGTACTTTCTTATCCTTCATATTCGCTATCTTCTTAAGTTCCTCATGAGCGCGCCGATACGAGTTGATCAAATAAGTAAACGCCGGTTCGGCCGCGGGGAAGCTGCCGGAAAGCCGGTCGATAAGAATCCTCTCCATCAAATCACAAGACAGCTTTAGGTCTCTCCCTTCACTAAGGATTTCGGCGGCGGTCAATTCGAGGTAGACGATTCGAGCATCGGCAACAGGATCGGCGGCGTCGGTCAACCGGACGAGGAAGATTTTGCGGAGGATTATATCCTCGATTTCTTCCAGCGACCTCTGCGGCTTGTGCGTTGACATTGCGCTCCGATGTTAGTATTTTTGAGTTCAGATTTTTTTTTTATTTCTCGGGATACAAACGGAAATTGAGGGAAATTGAGAGAGAAAGTAAGGGGTTTTTAGGTTATCGATTCAGTGACTGATGGATGAATTGGAGAAGAAGAAATTTTGAGAGTGAAACTACGACGTCGTTAAGAATTGTACAAGAAAAAGATAACTCAGGTAGTTGTAGTTTACTTGATAATCAATCCAGGGAAGAATTCTCGTCATTCAATTAGGACTAGGATTTTATGGGCCAGTTTGGATCCATTGGGCCTACTGAATTTGGGCTTGGTTTAAATTTTTTTTTAATTTTTTAAAATTTGAAAACGAATTTTGACAAATGGAAGTCACGAGTACTCGGAAGTCTATCCTCATTGCTTTGTTATTGCGATGATTTAGCAGCGTGACAATTTATATGGTAGAATTACTGCTGTAACTTTATTATTATTTTTTTTTACCTCGGTACAATCTTTAATTAAGACAATAAGTTTAGTTAAGTATAATTATAAAGTGGAATCTATTAAATTTATCTAAAACTTTGAATTTGGCAATAAGTGGTTGTTATCCCATAAAGTAATTCTATGAAATAGAAATGAAATTCCGTGAATGTAGTAAATTGAGCTCGAATTTGGGTCTTTAGCTCATCATGCTCATAGATTTAAAAAAGTTTAATTTGAAACAATTAAAATGATATTATTTTGATTAATTTATATCAAAACGATATCATTTCAATTGATATTAACTAAATTATAGTATTAAACCGAACTCAATTCAAATTTGATTCAATATTATAATTTAACTTGAATTAAACTCTCTTCAAATTGAGCGAAGCTTATTGACCTTGAAACTAACTCGATTTTTAAGTCTAATCAACTTTAAATTGATTTTAACTTAAACTTTGCTCAAATTTATCTTGAATCTAATGTGTTCAATCCTGTGTTATCAATGTGAGACTTTTGGTACCTGACATAGAAGACAAAAGAACCTAAAATGTTGGGAAAAGATGTGCAAAATCTGGTCAGGAAATTTCCTGGAATCTTACAGGTTACGAATTATAAATGCTGTGACAAATATAGTTTACTATTACAATGGCTTCTTCTTCTTCTAATTCTGATTTATTTGTATTGTATGGATGGTATTTGAATCCTGTTAGAGATTGTCTAAATTCAGAAAGTGTGGATTCGAGAGACGGATTATGCAAATTCAGGAAATATGGATTCAAAATTTCCTATCGGCCACAATTGAAGCCAGAACGGGCATTCCTTTGGTTGTTTCTCCATCCCAAATGTGAAAAACAGGAAGTAAAACAAATTACAGTCTGAACTGGATTGTCAAGATGCATCACTGTTTGTTTTCTTCAAAGAATGTCAGGATTGTTTGGGTGTATGTATGTTTACATGTAAAAAGTGCTTCTTCAGAAAATTTGTTTTATTATTTGGAATTGGAAGTGCTTTTTGAACAAATACTTTTGTTTATTTAAATTAGTAGTCAATTAATAAAATAATAAAATTATGTATATATATTTTTTATATATAAACATAGAGATGTTATAATGTAATTTGGTAATTTTGAATTAATGATAAAATAATATCTAATTATATAATAACACATTCTTATGTGTACATATTTGTATATAAAAAATATGTACATATAATATTGCTTATTTGTAAAAGTACAAAGTCAATAGCATTAACCAGTATATTTAGTTTTTTAGCTCCTTAAATAAGTTCAAAAAGCTCTTTTGGCAAAAAGCATTGTATTTTCAAACAAACTTTGTCTTACACTCCATCATAGGAAATTTCCGAAGAACAAAAGTCATTTCTATTTTTATTCTTGTCTAAAATAAATACAAAAGTTCCAAGACTTCCATGGCCAAGTTCCTACCTAGAGAAAGGCAAAGAGCTTTATTGGTCAATGAGGATGGCTAACAGAGAATTAAGAATTGAAAATAGATAGCTAGCTCTTGGTTATTCAAGATGGTCATGAGGTCTAATTGACATGAACATTGCAGCATATTTGAGGAGCATGTTCTCATTGCTGCTGCCATTTTCAATCACAGGAATCACAGGCCCCCTAGTCCTCATCCTGTATTTTCTCCAAGCAAATTGGATGTTCACCGCCGCCCAAGTTCTCCAATTCGATGAGTAGTATCTTGCTGTTCTCTTGAGCCTCTCATTTGCAAATTTGTACCTGAAGTGATCTGTGATGTATTTGAGATTGTTTGCATCTAGGCCATATGCTTCTATAGATTCAACACAAACAAATGTTGCAGATGAGGCTGGAAGGCGGTCCAGGAAAGGGCGGCGAAGGCACCAGGAGAGTAGCTCATCGCCCAGAAAGCCTCCTGGTTCTAGCACACTTGTAGCTACCATGCCTTTGCTTAGGCTTTGGCTTCGTTTGATTCGCCCTCGGACAATGAACACCATCCTTGGAACAGGATCCCCTTCTCTAATTATCTGTTTTCCAATTGAACATAGAGAATTTTCAGCTCACTGATTGTGGTTTTTTAAGAGGGTTAAAGGAGTGAATTTAAAGTGTGCAAATTTTCACCTTTTCATCTTTGGAAAAAACTAGGGGCTTCACCCTGTCACATATGTTGTCAAGAATGAGATCATCCAAATTATGGAACAAAGGTACCTAACAGCCAAAAGAGCAATAAGAAAAGATAAATGAGATTGTAGTTGTGGCTGAAATAAGAAATAGATGCAGTTGGGAAGTTAAATTTGCATCAGTTCCTACCTTTTTAATGAGATCAAGGCAAAGATAACGTTTAATATCTCTTCTAAGGCCTTCTGGTAAATCTTTGATCAATTCCATCTCATCTTCTCCTCCCATTGTAGCCCATCTTTGACGTTCATAATGGCGAACTCTTTGCCTCAAGCGTGCTGGCAATTGTCTCCTTCTCATCCACCATTCCATGTCTCTACACCTGAGCTGCATTTTTCTCTTCTTTGCCATGACAGCATGCAGAAATACCTACATGGAAACAGCAGGTCCTCATTACTAGAATCACATAAGCTGCAATAAACATTTTCTGCGTTATGAAAACTACAATGAAACATTGAATATGACTTACCTGAATATTTCCAATCAACAGAGTGAAGAGCAATAATCCACTCAGCACAATACAAATGCTGAACATCACTTCTAGCCAGTGACTTGTTGGTTCAAGATCATTGCCAAAGGTGCTGTTACATATGCATAGAGGCCGGATAAATTACATTTAAGTCAGCATGTACATTTTCATTATTAACGTTTTGGAAAAGCTAAGACAAATCCTCATCGCCATTGCAATTTGGTTATTACAGTTCAAATTATAGAGGTAATTTTTTTAACCTGAGGGTCATGAGGCCCCAAAAAATGGGATAAAGGATCTTGACAGCAACAGAATTGCTTTCAATGACTGGAAGAGCCCACTGATAAATTCCATAATTGAAGGGACCATTAACATCTAAACACGTGGATTTTCTGATAGTTCTGGTTGAGTTACCACCACAAGAATTTCCAATTGCCCCTGCGGGGGCCAGAAACTGGTAGCAAACCTCCTCTGCGCATGAAAAATAGAGATCACAATGAGCCTTTCTTTGGCATTGTTGTCGAAGGCAAGAGACCACTTGTTGTATTGCGAGGACATACCAGCAACCTCCAGCAACCTGTGAACAACCATCAAAAAAACCATGAACAAGTTGTGAAAATTTCTGTGCTGTGATGACCATTTTTTTTAGGATAAGCAATGCGGCCTTACATGAGAGGCAATGAAGTAAGCAATGAGATTAAGGCCAAACCCCCACCAAATGGTACCAAAAATATATCCTGTAACTTTCTGCATCCTTCTCATTATCAAGATGCTATGGTAAACCTTGGGAAGGAACTGAAACAAGAAGATTAATAGGAGTATTGTCATGATCATCTTAATCTTCTCTTCCCGGATCAATTTCGGAACAACTAACCAAAACACTGCCTGCAGAGCCAAATAGAAGACACTTGTAAACAGTCAAAAACTTGATACTCTGTAAATTAACTGGCTCGTGTAATTTCATAAAAGTAGCATATGCTCTTGTTCCACAGTCAAAAACAGGTTCATAATCAGAAAAGTTAACTTGCTCCTGTACTTAAAATCCAGTTTCTACAAAAGGTAAAGATTTTAGAAGTAACCAGAATGAACAGTGTCCACCCGACTGGCCAACCAAATTTTAGCCTCTTTTTTTGAATTTCACTGAAAAAGCTTCCTATCATACCACCAGTATTGCACCAACCAAGATCAAATAACGATTGGCATTATCGTACAAGACCAAGATGGGGTCAGCGGAACCCACTTAGTATTATCAGTATCACGCCACCGTTAGATCACTCACATCATAACAACTTCAACTCTCATGATGACACTAACGTCTAAAAATACCCACTTACATGAATATGCATAAATCTTTGCCAACTTTCTGTAAATAAACAGAGCAATCAATTCTGTTTTTTTACCATGCTTTAAATGCAAATGGCAACTTAAGATGGAAAAGACAAGACAACTACTCCAATAATTAAGCGAGTGTAAAAACTTTTCCTGATACAGAACAAGCAAAACTAATTAATTGAAGGTTCCAATGTTCTTACCACGAAAGCTCCTATTTTTTAACTATTTACCTCACCGTTTTGAGTTCACTCAGTATTTTTATTAGAGAGATGGATTATTGACTCACCTGCGGAACGGGCAGGATCACGAACAGGTCGAACCAGAAGCCCCGAAGGGACCGGACGTAGTGAGAGGCGATGGCACGTGCGTCCCACACGAGTTTGCCGCAGCCGACGACGAGGGACTCTCTGGACACGTAAGCCAACCTGAACTGGAGCCACAAGTGGAAGAGATGAACCGTGTCCACACACGAGCGAAGGATTGTGACGATTGCGGCCAACGCCCCGTCCATGTAAAGGCAGGGGGCCCCGCCTCCTCTGCCAATCGACAAAGCATAAAAAAACAAAGGATCAACTGCCAGCGACATGCCACGTGCCAGAAGGAACGCCCTGTTCCACCTCTGAACGCGCTTGCTACGTGGGTCCAAAACAGTCCCGAACGGTCCCGATAACCGAGCCTGAGCCTGAGCCTTAGCCTGAGTCTGACTGTACGAAACCTTCTTGGACCGGGACCGAGCCTGGATTGGAACGAGTGAAGACCCGGCGGAGGCCTCCCATTCGGGCTGGTGGGCGTCGTCGCAGCTGGTGGAGTGGAAAATTGGAACCCCTACTTGAGTACAGGCGTAGCATTCAAAATTGTTGGTGATTGGGATGTCATCATTACTGTTTTCGCTGCCACCATTTTCATTACTTGATCTTTTACTCTGAAACAGTCCAATCCACCTGCATGAAGCATGTTAAAAAAAACCCAGTTCAGTATAAAAACAAAAAAAAAAAAACAGTTCTAAGATACAATCTTAATTCAAAATTTGCATCACCTTGGGATGGAAAAGAGGGAGTTGGGGTGAGAGGGCATGGCGAGAAGAGAGGAACCATGGGAGAGAGTGAAAAAGGAAGGAGGAAGAGAGTGAAGAAGAAGGGCAATTTGGGAGGATTTATAATGGAGAAAAGGATAAGTGTGTCACGTAGTCCATGATGAAGAAGAGGGGAAGAAGAGAATAAGAGAAGAAAAGTGCCAGCCACACACGAAACGTGAAGGTGGGGTTGCTGTCGTCGAACCAGCCATGGAGAAATAGGACCCACCACGGTCGAGTGACTACTCAACAATCTATGTCACCACCAGCCAGCCTAGCTTTTTGGACCACCACCCTCCTCCTCTAGTAATGAGCGGATACTCCCCGGGGTACTCTGGGACTCTTATTCAGTTGAATGAAAAATAGGATAGTCATTTTAGAGCCGAATCATCCAATTAATTGCATTATTTTTTATTAAAAGCTAGTAATATATATATTAGTTTAGAATAATATTATGTATATATATTATTATTATTATATATATTATATTAATTTATTTTTAATATATAAAAAATAATAATATATATAAATATATTTATATATTTAAAATAAATACATAAAATTTGAGTGATTAGCTTACCTACTAGGATATAAAAAGTTAAATTGGATATTATTTAACTAAAACACAATTCAATGGAATTCACTTAAGACTTAAACTCGGTAAACTTAAGCATTGCCAATTAAAGCTGACCCTTGAAAACGATAACTTAAACTTGGCGTAAAATACTATAATTATACCTCACAATTATATATTTATCTATTATTTAACATGCCCAAAATTAAAAGAGTAGAATTTTACGGAGATAAATCTAGGATTTTTAATGATATTATACTTGAATCAAATCACAAACTTACAAGCAAATTGGAATTGGAGGTACACTTATCATGTATACGCGCGCACGCGTGTGTATGTATATATATATATATAAAAGAAATCTTTGAATTAAACTAAAATTATATTTTCAATCAGCTTTTTATCACAAATTATTGTACTTAATGACTTCTAATTTAGAAGTTTACCCTTAATTACTCAACTATAATGATGTGAAATGTTGGTGCTATTATTATAATTATAAAAAAAATTTCTATACATTGACAGCCTAATCAAATCTTTGAAAATGCAAAGCAAAGATATTTAGAACTTTTTGAAAACAACGTGTTTCAGGTGCGCATTATTAGTAACGTACAAACTTGAAGGCTACTCCAATAAAATACCCATTAATTTCCTTGTAATGGTGGCTAAATAAAGCATTCGAAATGATAATTAAACCATATGAACAAACTAATTCAACTTTTTCGGGATTATTTGATTAACAAAAATGGGGTGTCTAAGCAATAAAGGAAGCATGGGTTTGAAATTGGCGAGATGAATATCAAAATTATACTATTAATTTATTTAATATAATAATTATAGAGTTAATAATTGAATTCAAAATTTAAACAATCTTTTTAAATAAGTAAATATCGTTAAAAGAATAATTTGCTCTATCATTCTGATTTGTCAAAATTCTCATTTCAAATCAAAGCGTGAAAATACCTTTCCGAATATGGTTTTATTCAACAAAGCTAATTTGTTAAAAATTTTATATACATCATCTATAGTTTTGCTATTAAGTTCTCTATAGTCGATTATCATTCTAACATTTATTCTTATTTGTTCAATTAATTAGGTCGAAATAGGTCATTCCTAATTAAAAGCAAAATAAATAGTTTGATTTAAGTCAAAATTTCTTGTTATCGGTATGATAAATGTTTTTAGAAAAACAATAACATAACGACGGTATATTTTAAAATTTTCATAATTTTTGAAGCCTTATAGTGTTTTTTTAAGGTAATGTTATGATTTTAATTATTGTTATTATTTTAAAAAAGACATTCCTCCTAATATATGAATGTGTAAGATATATAATTGAGAATATTAGATATTTTACATACAATATTGGATAGATTATTTCAGTAACAAAAACTATAATATACAAAACCATATTTTTGGATAGATTACTTAACTTATCATATAAACGATTTCATGAGGTGGGCGAAATGAGAGAGTTGTATGAAAATTAAATCCCACTTGCACTTTTGTGAATGGAATATTTTGGCTTTATTAGTCAATTACATTTCATTCAAATGAAAGATAGAGGTACGGTTACTGTTATCGGTACGGCATTTAAAAAATGACTACAGTCCAAATTTTCATTGCCCCCACATGTAAATTCATTTGAAAAAGGTTGTTCCCTTTATATTTTTTATATATATTGTCTCAATTATTTGAAGTTGGTTCAAAAATTAAATGAAAAGAAGTGTGAACCGAGTTAGTATATAGTATTATTGAAGTATTGTTAATGGGGTCAGCGATGTAGTTACAAGAGTTAATAGTATCGTGGATTAAATGAATAGTATTATAAATGGAATAAATAAATAAATCTCAAATTAATTAATTTAAATCAAATCTTCTCTTAGTTAAATTCTCATCCTACATAAAAAAATCATAATAACGATTAGAATTATTAATTTATTTTGTGTCAATAATTTAAGATGATATATAGAATTAATGATGAATAAATAGGCTACGTAAGTAAACATTAAAACCAAAACATTTTTAATGTGATTCAATCCGTTACTTTAAAGCTTATGTCGTAATTATATTATTTACTTTTTTGAAAAATTTCTATACAATTTTAGTCATGATTACACATGAGTTGTAGCCAATGAATCTAGTGAATTTATTCATATTTTAATTATATGAAAATGAGATGATTACATCAATTATATAATATCGATGTCATCAAAAATGATAATTTTTTTTCTATAAACACTTGATGAAATAAGAAAGTGGTCTCGTAGATGCTAAGTTAAATTATCAAGTGTTTATAGAAATAAGTCTTTTTTGCATGTCACATAAAACCGCATAAAAACAAGTTTACCTAGTTGAGGGGGTTGATTCACACCTTCATGTTCCATGGCTTTCGTTCATTAATGGTACGATACATGCATCCATAAATATTAATTTTAGGCCAAAGGAATATTCCCACCCAAGTTTTGATATATTCTTAAACTCTCACCCTCATTTTTTCAAAAACTTAAATATCAATCTGCTATTTAACTTTTATTATATTTAGTTATTAATTAAAAAGATAAAAACATCATTTTATCATTAATATTAACAAATATAATGTTAACCCATTTCTTCCATCGGGTTTTGAAAACTGATAATTTTATCGCAAGTTCAATTTTTTTAAATTTGAAAAATAACATTTCCCCCTATCTTAGTTTTTTTTTTTCTTTCCTCTTCAATTACCATCTCTATATTCGATGACTCTTTCTTCTCACCCTAACCTTTTGTAGACAGTCTCTCTTCCTCCCAAGTGGTATCTCCAGTGATTCTATCATGACTTTCGATTGCAAAACAAGTAAGAAATCTAGATCTTCCACTCATTTTTGCGGCGTCGTCGCCTCTCCTTTAATGGTCGATGACATCATGTTGAAGGAGGAAGGAAAAGGTTGATTCCTTGACCATCTCCTTTTTCGATTTGTGCATAGGAATGTCGAATTGTTCCTTGGATTTTTTTGGACCAAAAAACGAACGTTGGATCTTTGTTTGATTATCATCGATAAGTCCGATTTTCTTCTTCAGCTTTCTTAACTGACAATGCTAACTATGCCTTGGATTTCTTCATCAACTGGAGATGAAAGGAGTCGTTCGAGATGGAGGGAGAAATGGTGGAAGACAGGGGTGCAACTATATTGTTTCTAAAGTTTAGGGGGCTACAAGGATAAAATTTTGAGTAATAGGAAACATAAGTCAGAAGAGAAAATGTAATTTTTCTAAATAATATGTTTTTTCATTAAATTTATGTTTTTCATGGTTAAATATAATAAATGTTAATAAGGGTAAAATAGGATTTTACAATTAAATTAATAGGATTAGTTAATCTTAACCAATGGAAAGTGGGCAGTTGGGATTTTAAAAAGTTGAGGGTGAGAGTTTGAGTATGCATCAAAACTTAGGTGGGAATAAGTTCTTTGGCCTTGATTTTATTGCAAGAGACAAAAGGAAACAAATGAGAAAGAATAAATTATTGCACATGCCTTTATTTCATTGTTTGTCTTGTAATTTAGCTCATGACGAAAGCATTTTATCAATAATTCATCATAGTTAGAACAGTTGGTTTAGATATGAAATTTCAAAAATATAGTCAAAAGCCATAATTTTAACTTTATACTCTTATAAATAGAATTAAGTTTACACACTAACGTATTATGATATATATGTGTAAAAGTGAGAGCTCTTAGTAAAAGATGAATTGATCTAAGTCAAACTAAGTATGAAACTAATTTGAGATCTAATTAAATCTATAATATTTAACTCAAACGATTGTATAATATCACATCAGGCTGCTAATAGGATGAACTATATCATTAAAATGGTAAACCATCGTAAGTGCGATAAACATTGTTAATAGGCTTCAAGGAGTAGCTTGAATAACAAAAAATATGAAATTTCTAAGAGAGAGGGTTTAGACTTAAGATTCGTTGGGATTATATCAAAATCAGATCATTGATTTACTAGTGCAATATTGTTGAGTTAGTCACTTGAGTCGGAGTTTTACCTATTCGATATGATTCAAAATGATTTGACTTAAGTAAGATTTTCTATTACAAAAAAAAAGTCAATAAATAGACAAACATGTTAATCTCAATTTGAATTATTAAGAAGAAGTTTCAATACGAAATCGACTCATTTAAGGCAAACGATAGATTCAAATCAAGTTAATTCAAATCGAGGCCACCCCTCATCCCTACTGGTGGGTCATCCAGCTAATCTCCCAAGATTTATAGACTTGATGACTGTGTTTAGTTATTGGGATTCCTTCTCACTAAAAAATAAACATATATTTAATCGAATAATTTCAAAAGAAGAATAGAGAAATGTGGCAGAATTTCCTCCAAGAAAACATAAAATGCAATTGGATGGAGGGATAGCTATCAGAAAAGATTTTGAAGAATCAATAATGTTGTAAAAGTTACCAAAAGGTCCCTAAATAATGCAGAAAATTTTCTGGATTATGAAATGTATGTGGCCCCCTTTATTTCATAAGTTTCTAAGCTTAGTTATCTTGTTTGTAGATTCCAAACACATTATTAAGGCCTTACAATGGGTTATATCAAAATTAGTACATTCCATTGTACTAAAATCATGTCATTTCAAAATTTGTAAAAATATAGATCTTAGTGAGCTATATTAGCTTCAAAATTTTTAAAGCATGAGACACAACTCACGATGTGATAAGTCATGTCTTTGCAGATTTTTAATAGATTAAGTCACGTGTTTTGTATATTTGTTTATCAAAAATATAACTTTTTTTTTCTTTAACAAATCTTATAAATTAGAAACATTTTTTTTTTTTAACGATTCTCTCTATCTTTTATTTAGTATTATTATTTATTGATCAAGTAACTTAAATTCTATCTTAATTTAATTATTTTGAATTTAAATTGAGCGTGGGATAACCCTGGTTTAAAGTGGCCTCCCATCCACCGCTCGTTTTATAAAATTGAACAAAACCATGCAACAATGCCCCGGAATAAACATAAGCTAATACTTAAATTTCATTTTCTCAGCAATATCACATTTCATTCATGCTTGAAACTGTTCCTTCATAAGCTTAATAATATTTTTTCTCGTAAATTGTTTCAATTATTAGCCATGTGCGCATCACCTTTTACTTTAGGCCAAGCAAGAAAGGGACAACATACCTGTCGAAATCTTGTACTGTCACGGCCTCACCTTTGTGGCCCTTTCTAGATTCCACCGTCGCATGGTGAAATGGAATTAAATATAGTTGAATAGTATTTAACTTAAACTCAAACGTGAGAATAATTTTTTTTACCTCAATTTAAAAAATTTAAATAAAATATTATAATTTATAAAAAATATTTAAAATTAATAATTTATATATTTATTAATTATTTTTTAACTCAATTCGTTTATACCCTTAACTTCACCTTAACTTCATTTACAACTTAAAAATCAAAATTAAAAATCTTTATGATGTTCATTTTAAAGAATTTGCATCAAATATATATTAGAATTTTGAGTTTGATTTTATTTAAAAAAATATCGTCATACTATTGGTCGAAAATCATTTGGGGCATAGCTCTCCCAATTGGGATCAAAGGATTTATTTGGATAACCAATATAACAAAAGATTTATTTATTTATAATTACATTATTTTAAATTAGTATATAAAAATATAGTTATATTTTCTTAATCTTATCATCTTAAAATTAATAAGAAACCTTTTACAATAGCGGACTTAGACATTATTAGCCTAACAACACAAATTCGTTTTGTTATGTATGCATGACTTTGATTTACAGTTTCTTTTTCGTTTGATTCCTTTTCTATTTCCGTTTGCAATTTTATGATAAAACTTTTTATTTAAACTGGGATTTTTTTCTTATTCAACGATTTGATGAAATATAAGAAAATCAAGAGCAACAAAAAGTAATTACTAAAAATATTATTAATATAAATGGTGTATACAAAAGAGTATAAACAAATTATTTTATTATTTATTTTATTTTTAATTTAAAATTATAAAATTATATAATAGCATGTCAATTTGTTTCTATTTATTAATACTTATCGTTTGTATATATATAAAAAATTATTTGAATAAGTATAGAGTATTAACATTTGAGAATTAAAAATGTATTTAATTAGAATCAAATCTACGATTGATTTGAGTTTAAATATAATTTATAATGCCTAATTTATTTAAATTAATACACAATATTACTATAAAATTATTGGTGGGAAAATAACATCATAAAATAGACAAATAAATCAAATTGGAACTTTAGTTTGAAGGCGATTTGTTCAAACATCACTCAAATAATAATTATTTGTTTCATGAATTATTAGTCCAGGATCCTTATATAAGCCAAACAGAAAAGGAATCTAGAGCTCACATGGACGTCAAAATCTAGCTAGATGAAGCCAACAAACTCTGTGAAATTCTCGAGGAATGAAATGTAAAGGCGAAAAATCGAGAACCAAGAATCAAAGATGCTATTTCGTGAAAGTACGGGGTCCCCACGTGTCAGCCCCTGTGAAGCTTCAATAGCCGTTCATGGCTCTTCCTGTGACTAGATTATTATTCATCTTGAATTTGAAAACAAACGTGAATCTTGCACGGCATGTTTTTATGCAATTTAGGAACCTTCCACTATCAAGCAAAGAAAGGAAGAAAATAAATTACATTAGTGTTCTTTTTATTATTGCGTTTATAGCAATGTTATGTGAATATAGTTATGTAGAGTATTTTATATTATGATTGAATATTAATTTATTTTTAATTTAAAATTATCTAATTATATAATAATATATTATTTGAGTATTTAATTAGATATTTAAAATTAAAAATATATAATTTATTATTTGAAAAATATTATTAGTGTTAATGGGTTATACATCCACCATATTAAAGCGAT
The DNA here is from genome assembly GCF_011075055.1 of Mangifera indica. Taxonomy (NCBI): domain Eukaryota; kingdom Viridiplantae; phylum Streptophyta; class Magnoliopsida; order Sapindales; family Anacardiaceae; genus Mangifera; species Mangifera indica. Next base: position 29,302 of record NW_025401145.1, on the reverse strand, counting down.
TGTGATTACATTAGATTTTAACGACTTTATTATGAACACTTATTAATTTACGATTTGTGAATAAACCCTAAGATGAAAAGATGGTTGTAGGATCATAATGAGATTGAGATAATCCCACGACCTACAGACTTAATCTAGAGGCTACCACATATAGATTGGTTGACCTCTCACACGATGTTGCTCTTGCAATGTCAATTGTGGTTGGAGAGTAGGCCCTATCAACCATTGCACACACGCCAACCGTTTGGAGCACTAGCAAAGGTTGTTAAGTAGTAGCAGCCGAACTCTTCAATTCAATCCTCTCTTTTAATTTTTTGCAATTTTCCATATTGTTTATCCTCTAACCCCACCACTGACGATTTATTATAGTTCTCCCACACCATCTTAATATAAGAGGCACTTTAGTAAATTGATATTTTAGCATGTTTTTCTTATTATTAATCAAATTTAATAATTATTTATAAAAAAATTTACGTATATTTAATTTTAAATACTTAAATAATATATTATTATATGATTAATGATTTAATTATTTTAAATTAAAAATAAAATAATACTTAATCATATGATGACATATTTAATTGAGTACTCAAAACTAAGTGTATATAAAATACAAACAATATTATATATACCTATTTTGAGTATACAAATATATATAGACTTATATGTGTCATTATATGATTAAATATTATTTTATTCTTAGTACAAAATTATATAATTATGTAATGACATATATAAATATATATTTATTTGGGTATTTAAAGTAGGTTCATATAGTTTTATTGATAGTGTATTCAAGACTGAGTGCACATAGCACATAACATTGCTCAAACTTGGATTTATTTTTATAATAAAACTATACATATATATTTTTTTGTATATAACTTAAGTGTACAAATAATATATTATTATGTTATATAATAATTTTGAATTAAAAATAAAAAAAAAACACTAAATTAAATAATAATATATCATTTATATACTCAAATTATATACTAAAAATATATATAAATAATATTATTCTTATTTTTATTTTTTAAACCTACCAATTAAAATGAATAGGACTATAAATGCAAACAATATTTATAAACAAAAGTACAAATAATATTATATATAATTAAATATTATATTTCCTTTTATTTAAAATATTTTAATTATAAAACAACAAATAACTATTTATATTAAGTTTGATGGTACTTTTTATATACATAATTTTATTTTTACGGAATTTCAAAATTGTATGTTTCTTATTTGTACTTGCGATAATAAAACCGTGAAAAGATACCGACAACAACTATGTCGTGGTCAAATCCTTTAATGGCGACCGCAAGTAGTTGAAGGAGGAGAATTCCTTCGTTCCCAGTACCTGAAATCCTCAACTTTTCAGAAAGAGCAAATACAAAATTCTCATTATAGTTCTCCCTCTCCTTCTTCTTCTACACTCAAATCAGAAAGAGAGAAACAATCAGAGGGTTTCTGTCAAAACCCTCCCTTTCTTTTCTCTCGTGTCGTCAGTCAACCGGTAAGATCGCCTCGTAATTGGTATTTATTACTTGATTCACACGGATCCCACGTTAATTACGATAAATAATTTATGGGTTCTTGGCTCCACTCGATTTTGTTTCCGGGTTCGTCTTTGATTGATAGCTAGGTCTTATTTCTTTTCGGGTTATATAATTAGGTTTGATCATTGATATATATATATATATATATATATATATATATATATATATATATATATATATATATATATATATATATATATATATATATTTTCTTAGCTTTTTTGAGGCTTCTTGTTTGTTTAAATTTTGGATTTAGATGGTTGTTTCTAGTTGAATGTGATATCATTGTATTAATCTAGGTTATGCAAAATATGAAATGATGTACAGTTGCACCAACAAATGAATTTGATTGAGTTGAATCGTTCTAATTATTGGGCATTGAGTTGGCTGTTTAGGCTTTTATTTTTCTCTTTAATTGAGCCGAAATGTAATGAGGCAAGAAATGAATATGGACTAGTCATTGCTCTAGCGTAAAGCAGTGATTTGAAATATTCTGAAAGTAGAGAGTTTTGAGCTTTGTGCTCAGAAATATTTATGGTCTACTGTTATAAAGAAAGTACATTGAAAGCTTGAAAAAAGGTCAGATAGAAGAATAGTTGAAAAATCATTTGAATCTTGAGTTCTATGAGTTATGCGGCTTACTGTAAAATTCATCTTATTTATACTTATTGTTTCTAATAATAATCTTAGTAATTTGGGATTATGGGTTTTATCTTGATAACTTGTTAAATTTTGTTGTTGAAAATATTGCCTATCTTTTGGTGTATGAAGTTATCTGCAATTTTCCTTCCAGGTTCACTTGTAAGAGCTGTATTACTGCAGTCATAACTTGAAGGGCATCCTCAGGGTTTTGGTTGATGGATATTGGTTTCCATTGTAAGGTTCAGTTTCTACTATAGCAGCAAATGATTTTGTTGGCTTAGTTATATTTGCCCCAAACTGTCAAAATGTGGAATTTTGCATCCAACTACGTTGCTGGAAACGTTGGATTGAAAAATGACTCTCTTAAGCTAACTCAAGCTGCTTCAGAATGCTCAGATGATGAGGTGTCTTCTATTGTTAGCAGAGAGGAAGGGCTGGAGTGCCCAATATGCTGGGAATCCTTCAACATTGTAGAAAATGTACCCTATGTTTTATGGTGTGGTCATACTCTTTGTAAAAACTGCATCCTAGGGCTGCAATGGGCTGTTGTGAAATTTCCTACTTTACCAATTCAGCTTCCCCTTATAATCTCCTGTCCATGGTGCAATCTCTTGTCTTTCCGTCTGGTTTACAAGGGAAACCTCAAATTCCCTCGCAAGAATTATTTTCTGCTTTGGATGGTTGAGAGCATGAATGGTGATAGATTAAAGTCTCATTCTGGTTTCTGTGAAGATCATCTGCCATCCTGGTCATCAAACAACAGTTTAAGTTTTGGAAATCAAGTGAGTTGTGGTAATTACAGAAGGGCACAACGCAGTCAACACTCTGAGCCAGTAGGACCAAACCATGATCACTTTCGTGGTAATAATTACCTCCGTGTGCAGAGAATGCATTCCTCCCTCCGAAAGTCTCTGGTTTTCTTTGTTCATTTGACAGCCAAGTTTCCCCTGGTTATAATATTTCTTCTGATTGTCGTGTATGCAATACCTGCCTGTGCAGCCATCTTGGCTTTGTACATACTTGTCACTATTTTGTTTGCGCTCCCATCATTTCTCATTCTTTACTTCGCGTATCCTAGTTTGGATTGGCTTGTGAGAGAGATAATCACTTGACCTGCTACTGGATTTTACTTATAAGTATTGTGAATAGAAGTTTGGACCTATAAGATGACATCCCTTTATCTGTGTGTCATCAACTTTGCAGTTCATCTATTTTTTAGCTCCTAAAGTGTGCCCCAGTTGTCACAGGCACCGGCAAAGCTACTGAATGCTAGTTTCTCTCCAAGTCTTAAATGATCAGAACCTTTTCAGTGCCTCCAGGATATGGGATTGTATGATAGTCGTTTGTTTATTCCAGGGATTTGGTAGATTGCTGGAAATGAAGGTTTAGACAAAATGCAATGTCTATAAAGTGAATATGCAAAGCTGTTGCTAGTATGTAGTGAAATATTTTTATGGCGAAAAGCTTTCCTCATGTAATGAGATTGATGTTAATTAAAGCTTTGTAATAGTTCTGTCCTTGTTGTGTTTCTTTTCTTTTCTTTTATCTTCTCAGTTAGAATGGGGTGCGATTGTGTCCCCTGCAGGATGTTTTTCTGGATTTTCTTCCTATTCCATTATGTGTCTTCAGGAAAAAGCAGCTATCATCATGTACGAAATCACATCATGTAATTGATGGAATTATCTTATTTACATAATGAACAAAATAAAAATCTTTCTCTAGTTTAATGTTTGTATTAGATACACTTCAGTATCTAATACAATCACTTGTATTAGATACAAGTGATTGTATGAAGGCAAGGGTAGGGATTAAGAGAGTTGAGTTTTACTCCTTGTATTATATAAAAATTTATTCTCAGAGACATAAATAACATAACTGTTGACGTAGGTGTTCGAACAATAGATTCACATTTTAAAAATGTCTTCTCTTCAAAATTCCTTTGCTCGTTCTCCTCCATTCATAATTATTATCTTTTTATTATTCTACCTAGTATATGCAAAATAATTAATTCCACTAATTTTAATGAGTGTTATTATATTCTTACGTTTGATTTACCTCGGATTTATTATAAAGTATGGTTTGTAAATTTTTTAAAAAATTATTAGAAAATGAAAAAAAACAAAAAAATATATAAGAAATTTATTTTAATAGGTTGACTTATTGAAAAGTACATGAAAACATGATTCAGAGAGCTATTAAGTTATATCCTAGACTTTATTGTTGAGATGGGCTAGCACGACCCTTTGAAGCCTCCATGACGTGACAAGACTAACCTTCCTTTCATAAAAAAAAATTATATACATATTTTTTTAGTTTTTTTTATTGGGTATTTATGTAATATACAAATTATGAGAGTAATACTAATTAATGGATATATAAAATATAATTAAATATTATTTTATTTTTGTTAAAAATAGTAATATCCATAAATGTTAATTTTGTATCTTTCTATAAATAAAAACTAATTTAATTGTTGCACGTTAACAAACGAAATGACAAGAAAAAAGATCGTTTTCAAAATTTGAAAATAAAATCCTCTTTATTATATCCCTAATTATTTTGACAACAAATACAGTATCAATGAAGCTGTAACAATAACAAAAGGCATAAATTTTGAATTATTTCCAAATAATGACAAAATTACTATTAAAATTTCAAATTTTCATCTAAAATGTCTCGTTAAAAATTTGTAATTTACATAAATTTATTTGTCTCTCCTCAATAATTAAATAAATTAATGTATAATAATATAAAGTCAATAACATAATTTAAGTCATGGGTGGATCAAATGCTAGTTGCTCTACTTTGGATCACTATTTAATTTGACTCAAACCTTTTTGTTCTAATACTAATTATACTTTTTTTCTTGAGAAAACTGTTTATCAATCAAGCAAACTGAATTAGATTTCGAATTAATTTATTTAAATTTAAACTAAATTTAAATTAATTTTTATTTGAAATTGAATCAATTTGAATTTATCTATCCCTGAATGTAAACATTAAAATATATAAAAAATTCTATAAAATTGGAAAGAAATTTGGGTGGGCTCCTGAGTCCCAATCCAATGAATACTTCCCATGCTCTTCTCGAACTCAAACGTTTTTTTCTTGTCCTCAACCAGACTTCAAACTAATTCAAATAACGCCAACAGTTTGCATGCACGATCAATCCGAATTACATAAACAACAACACCAACAATATTAATAATCACACAGAAAAAAGGAAGAAACAATTCGTTTCCATTTTCCTTCGTTTTCTGGTTAAGCGCAACATTTGCAACCAAAGGTATATTCAATCAAAACCCTGTTGCTTTTTTCTCCAAATGCTATATGGGTTTCGTTCATCTCCTTGTTTGCTCAAATGGGTCTGCTCCAAAATTGGATTTTCTGTTTCGGGTTTGGCTAAAAATATGCTCTTGTTTCTTTCCCTTTTTGGTATCTGGTTTTTGTATTTTTATCTTTGCCTGTTTTTTTGAAGTATATGGTTCTTTCAGTTAAAGTTTCATGTTTAGAGTGAGGTTGTTTAGCTTGCATGCTTGTTTAGCAATTTGTTTGCAATTTGTGGAGATGGTTTGCTGAATAAACTTAGACTTGTGATATTTATTATATATACTTTCAATAATTTTGATGAGTGTATGTGTAAGTAATAATGTTGTGAATTTTAGGTGTGTTATTAACTTGTTCCCTTCAGTTATTTTCTGTTCAGTAAATTGAGATTGGATTGCTTGTGTTCTGCTCTGTGCTAGTTCTTTCTTTGATTCAATTGGGGTACTTGTTTCTGTTTTTTGGGGGTGTAATACTTGCTTTTCTGTGACTTGAAACGTTTTTGCTATCGTATTATTTATTGAATATTCAGAAGTTATAACAAGTAAGAGGAGTTTTTTATTTTCTTTCTGTGATTAAATATTGATTTGTTTTGTGTTGTGGAAAATTGTATTGTCTGCAACTGTGGAGTTCATTAAAGTTTACCTCATTGAGTTAATGCTTCAATCAAGCCTGTATAAGAAAAGAAAAGAAAAGAATTTATTTTGTTATTAATTAATCAAAAAGATTGGATGCCTTTTCGGTTTAGATTTAGTTAAATATCTGCTTTTCTGTTTGTTATTACGGAGGTCATTTTATTGTTAATGTTTTTTAAAGATATATGCTTTTTCGGAAAGTTGATTTTGAAGATGGTCTTTATTGATTTTAAGAAGCATATGCGATGCTTATTTTTATTGTTTTTGTTTTTCAGATTGGAGATTTTTTGAAAGTTTCCCTAGTTATTGTATTACATTATTATTTGATTCACTGTAGCATTGGAATAGATTTCGGTGAGTTGGCATCCTTTTACAGCCATGAGAAAAATGTTTCCAAACTTGCTAGGTTATTGTCTACTTAAATCTAATAAACTTTACTGTTGTCAAATATTTATCATTACTTTTTGAGCTTGTCTATTCTGAACTTTTTTTTGTTTTCTTTATCTTGTGCCTAGTTGATGGCTGAGGAGAGTGGCAATTTATTGGTAACTCAAGAAGGAACCAAATCTGATGGAGGTACTTCAGGGAGAACATCTATGGGAAAATTAAGTTCTTCTAAAAGTGGAGAGAAAGTTCTTCCTCGTTATCTCAGAGTCTCTACTGGTTCTTGTCATGACTTGTGTAAATATGGCAGGAAGCATGCATTTGAAGCCAAGGAAAGATGTCCTATGGCAAAAAGAATTGCAAAACCATCAATTGACAACCAAAGTCAAATGAAAATATTGATCTTGCCAGAGACGGAAAAGACATTGGTGGTGAGGCCCAAATCATCTCCTGATCCAAAATCCTTTTCATCTGACATCCCTGAGATCATCAATCATGAAGTATCTACAAGATCACCAAATGGACGTAATGTGCTTAATATATCAGTGGATGGTCACAATCCACTTAAGGGGGAAGTTCTGTTTGGGATAAAAAAGACATCAGCAGCCAAGCTCAGACCATCACCCACTTTTGAAACCCATCTATCTGAATCCCCAAAATTCAATAGGCAGGAACTGTCAGCTTTGACAAAGATGGAGTTGTCTTCAAAATCAGTTAAATCTAAATCTAAAGAAAAAAATGCGTCATTAAAGCATGCCTGTTCTTTGAAACCAAAATCTTTGGATCAGAATCCATTATCTTCTCTTGATTCAGGAGGTTTAAGTGGCAGAAGAAACTGTGACATCATGACTGGCCCGTACAAAGCAGCCATAAAAAAAGTGATAGCTTCCCCAAGACTTTCATTGTCATCTCCGATGGCATCAGTGTCTCCTAAACCTTCTATCAGTAGAGTTTCAAAGAAAGTAATGGCTTCCCCAGTAGTTTCTCAGGCATCTCCAAGGGCATCATTGTCTGCTAAACCTTCTATCTGTAGAGTTGCAAAGCAAGTATATGCTTCCCCAAGAGTTTCACTGGCATCGCCATCTCCTAGACCTTCTCTAAGTAGAGTTGCAAGCCTAAATGAAAGAAAGCGTACAGGCTTCAAAGTTGTGTCTCCTATGAAGAATCAGGGCCGAACTAAAACAGGTGAACCTAAGGGGCCCAAGATTGAGCTTAAGCACACTAATAATGATTTGGTCCAGGAAAAAACCCTGCATATTATCAAGATGGAAACTGAGAACAAATCTTTGGAATCTGATAAAAATGAAAGCTATGTTGTTGAACCAGCTGTGCCTCCATCATGCTTGTTAGCTGAATTCCGTCCAGTTTTTCCATCATCACCGGTACACAATGAAGAAGAGCAAGAGATATCTGAGTATACAGAATCTGAACAGAAGATGCGTCTCTTTCTGAATCTGATGAAACCATTAGCACAGAAGATGTGGGGGATGAACACCCAGGGAGGCCCAGATGGGACGGGATGGTTTATTCTGAGGACAAAGGTTCCCAGGCAATGGAATTACATTGTGGTAGGGGAAAGGTCGTTGACATTCAATCTCAGAACAAAAATCCAGGAAGGCTCAACTTCAGGAGAGGAAGAGTGCTTGGAGAAATTGAAACACTCAAGGGTGATGGCAGAAGAAGCTTTAAGAAGAAAGGAATTGATGTTGTGGTGATTGAAAGCAACCCTGGTTCACAAGAAGTTGTTTTGAGACATCAAGATGTTCAAGGAAAGAAAGCTTCCCCAATCCTTTTAAATAAAGTCATCGAACAAACAGCAAGTAAACTTGCTGAGATCCGGAAAAGCAAGGTTAAGGCCTTGGTGGGTGCTTTTGAAACAGTTATCTCCCTCCAAGACACCAAACCTTCTGCAAACACCGTTGCCTGAGTTGGAGTACAGTGCTTTTATTAACATGTCTTTGTTCTTTTTCAATATATCTTAGTAAATAAACCTAAGCATACGCGAAAAGAAGTAAATGAAGTTTGCAAGCCTATGGAGTTGCAGAAGTGTTAGAGTAGACTGCTCTGGGGGGAACCCAAATGCTGGGCTGAATGTCCTAATCCTCTGTGTACTGACATTGACTTGCTTCATACACATTTTTTGTTGGGTATGCTTCATTTCCTCTTTGAATTCCATACTAAATGTGCCAGTTAATACACAGTTAATAAAGCAAATATACTAATGACTTTTATGCATCTTTTGAGTGTGGAAAGCGAAGCTTCTTGACTGTAAATTGGCTGGCTTGTGTGTGCTTTGTTACATTTTGTGTTTTCACTTTTTCTCTCATTCAGTGTTTTGGATTGTTCTTTTATTCCACATTGAACAGAACTTTTTGTGATCTACTTTGTTCTCCATGCTTAAAAATTATCATATAGTTACGCATGATTGTCTGGTTGCAGTAAAATTCTTGTGGATATTATTTGAATATTTATTTATATAATTTATCAAAAACCAGCAGGATTAGTAAATAACCTGATCAACCCCTTCACTGGTAAAAATTATTGATCTTGGGTAAAAATTAAAAGTAATAAAAAATATTTTTATTTTTTAATACGTCTACGGTGAAAAAATTGCCATTTTTCAACTTTCAGATTTACTCATTTTAGAATAGATTGATGGGAAATTATCATTCTCACACATCAAAGGTAGGCATGCACTCTCAAGTAAAAATATAAATTAACCCACTAAGAGTGCGTTTGGTTAAGGGTTTTTAAGATTACCTTGTTTCTATTACCAATGCTGACGTGACAGGTAATATAGATGGTAATCTGATTACCACCTTCATTTAAGGTATTTAAAGATTACTGGGGTAATCTTGAGTTTATTATAGAAAAATTATTATTTATTAATTTTTTGAGATAAAAATAAATTTATTTTTAATTAATATGACAAATAATATAAAAAATATTTAAAAATAATTATATTTAAGGGTATTTAAGTAAAATAATTTACTAGTAATCTTTTATTATCTTTAACCAAACACAATAATTATTTATACTTATCAAATTTTATCAAACAAAGTAATCATTTATACCCAGTAATCTTCTAAGTAATCTATCTTCAAGGTAATCTTTTTATTTTAGTAATCAAATATTACTCAAATCAAACGTCTCTAAGAGGTTACACCTTAAAAGCACCGGAAAATAAATAAAACCCAAAAATGCAAGAGCTGACACGTGGAAAATCGTAGGGTTGAAGGTTCTCTCTGTGGACATGAAAGCTTTTAACTATCCTCAAGTCCCGACAAGGCAAAAAGGTTGGCTTGTTCAGGTTTAAGTCTTTGTGATGATATATTAAAATAATATTTTTAATTAATTTAATGATTATAACTTGTTTGATATGTTAATATTCGTTACTTAAAAACAAAGGAAGATAACTGTAAACGATAATACGACGCCGTTCTTTTTCCAAAGTCACCGCCAATCAGGTCGGTGCTAAATAAGACAAAGTGGCTCCCACTTGCCGCCTATGCATCCGCCACGTAATCGTTTACCTGCTCAAATGCTCAATCGTCGACGTGACGTCTTCTCATTTGTCGTTTATTTGATTAATAAAATTACCTGTCAGCATATCTTGCCCTTCAAATATTTAACGTTTTCTTCTTCTATATGGAACCCAAAGCCCTCTCTCTCACTGCTTTCTCTGCATTTCTCTTTCTTCCTCTGTAAATGTAATTCTTTTGGACTAATTTCCCCCTGTTGGCAGTGGAAATTTACCAGCTTTTTCGTTGTTTGCGAGTTGAGAATTTGTTACTTTATTAATTTGTTTGGTTTGATGTTTCAGCACATGCAGAGCCCTAATAATTTTGTATTTGTGCAGAGATGGTTTTTCTGGGGTTTTGAGGCTGTGCATGCAAGAAACTTCATGAGCTGAGGTGAAAAGTAGGGTCTTGATATCATGTTCATTACGATCTAGGTCAGTTTCAGCTTGTTTGCTTCTGTTGAAGCTGGTTTTGTTGTGGGCTGAGCGGTTGTCAATTTTTGTTTTTACAATGTTGATTTAGTAGTATCAAGAGAAGATGTGAACTGGGTTCTCTTTGGATTGGTTATTGCTTGAGTTTGTTTTGGCTTTTTTTAAATGATGTAAATTCTGTATAAGTGGTTTTCTGGATCTGAGATTTTGGCTTTGAGTAACATGCATTGATTTATAGATTTCTCTTGTTAAAGAAAAAGGTTTTTGTATTGAAATTAAAAAACACCGAGTTCATCATATGTGTGCAGGCTCCCAAAAAGGTGGATAATTGAAGGAAGTAATAAATGTTATGAAGTTTGATGTGGGTTAATTCGTTGAAACTTAAAAGCCGTGATATTTTATTGGACTATGCGAGTGAGATAAAGTGAGCATTAGCTCTACAGTTAACTTGCTCATCTTGGAGGTTTTGTTTTAGTTCTATTTGACTTGGTGCTTTTGGGTTATCTAAAGAACTTTACTTAGTTATGTGGTTTGCTGTTGGTGTTCTTTGATTTTTGAGGTCTTTTTGTATGTTCAGATTGTCATTTCACCATTTCTTTCTTCTTCATCAGTATGGGGATTTTTCGTTATCTTGTTTTTTTAGTGGATGCTGTGAGAAATTATTTGAGAAGAAATGGTATAACAATAATGGAAGAAGGATTTGTCAAAAGGGTAGCTTGAGACATTGCCTCTGCAATAAATTATATTTTATGTAGGAAATTATTCTCTTTTCTTTTCAAATGGAGCACATTACAAGTAAAGATTGGCTTAGCAATTAATGAATTATTATATGTTTATGTGCCTAGATAAACTGATACTTAGTCGTACAGAGTATTGATTCTTGATTATTTTTAGCTACTTTCATCCCTTGTCTCTTCAAATAGCTTGATTTGTAATGACAGCATGAGGTTCTATTATGTGGTTCCTATATATTGCTGGTGCAAACAAGCATAGGCGATTAAAGCATCATAAAATTGTGTTTTTAGTATTGTCCTTATCTTTCTTGGTTCTCTGTAGGAGGAAGTAGAAACAATGATTATAACGAAGCAGTATCGTTGCATACACTCAGCAAGCTGTCAATGCACAAAAGGACATCTCAGTGAAGATGTGATTTTCCTAGTATTTCAACAAATGAACTGGAACCCCAAGCTTATTGCCACTCTTTCCTGTGTATGCAAATGGTTTGATGATCTTGCCAAGCGAGTATTATGGAAGGAGTTTTGCCGAACAAGGGCTCGAAAGATGATGCGTGATCTGCAATCAAGTGGGAGTCACAGTGTTGATGGAAATTGGAGGGCACTTGGGAAGCTTCTTATATATTGTTCAGGATGTAGCAAGGGTGGTTTGTTCAATAGCATTGAGATCCCTGGCCATTTTGTTTATAGGACCCGGTTTTCTCGGACATCAGGAAAGAGTTTTTTGTTGCCACAGTGCAGAACAGATATCTTGTATGTGTCTGATCCATGTGAGCATCTTGACCAAGGAGAGGAAGGGGATGTAGGGTTTTTCCGTGGAGTTTTTAAGTCTTTCTCAATGTCAAAGGTTAAGAAAATGCTGATTCAAAGGGGAGCCCAGCTTCATCCAACAGAAGTATGTCCTTATTGCAAGGCAAAGTTGTGGAGCATGCTGCAAGCCAAAATGATACCACAGAGTGCCACCTGCAGGTTGGGTGCATATGAGGATTGCATTGAGTATTATGTCTGCCTCAATGGCCATATGCTTGGGATTTGCACCCTCTTACCTTTGTCTGATTCAGAAGAGGCATCTGAGCGGGAGTAGTAGTTGGAATAGATCACAGGTATTCACTTGCAGCAACAATCTCAGCTATATCTTGTTAGTGAAGATTTGGGATGCTTGAAACAGTCACACTCATCACTATGCAAGTTTTAGAGGATCTTTGTTACCTGTTTCATAAATTGCTAAGACATTCATGCCCTTTTTGGCTTAAGCATCATGTAGAAAGTGGAAAATATAACTGTGAGGTAGTTTGCTTGTTTTCTTAACTGAAAAAATTTTGTAGCGCCACCCTAACAAGATTATTCTTTTATTGGACAGTTTGATTAGTGCTGCAGGCATGGATCTTGTGTCTGCCAATGGATTTTTACATGAATTATAGAAAGTGAGACGTCCGATAAGATGGGCCGGAAATCTCATTCTCTAAGAGCTTAAATCACTGATCAGTCGGGTCTTGACTCCTGGGTCCAGTGCTATCGAGTCTTGCTTGCCCCAGTGAAATTGTTTCCTTGTGAAAGGTTAGAATCTATTGCTAACCATTACCCTGTATTTATGAATGGTCATTAAATGGATGGCATTTTGGCCACTGCAATAATTCATATAGATTTCCTGTTAATGATAAATTAGTTGCCATGCTCTATGCTCCACGCTTCACGTTGCCATGAAGACAATTCTGCAGGTTCAAGTGCAACTTTATGTTTTATATCTTATTTAAATGTCCCCAGGTTCAAATTGCTTGACAAAACACAGCAACGTATCAATGAGGGCTTGCAACCTCATTGATTTTTCTGATAGCTTGAGCCCACACCACTATAATATGTTATCATGGCCGCCAAAACCTTAATATGTTCATACTGAAATGTTATTGGTCACAGCCCATCTCTAAGTCAAATTGGATGTGCTCGGTATTTACCACATTTCTCCAACCAACAGTTGTACTTTTCATATTTCTGACCACAAATTCCCGCAAAATAAATGTGCATTGAGTGGCTAAGCAGGTACTCCCATTTTCATGTGTTAACCGTGTATTGATGATGATAGGTTAATTCAAGTGTTAGAAACTGTCTCAACTACATAAGATATGGGAAAATGTAATGTTTTATGAGTATATCCCAACTGAGAATTTGGTGAATGAATAAGAAAAGGGATCGTGGGTAGGGGTGTTTAAAACTAGTTAACTAAATGGGGCTTTTTTTTTTTTTCAGTCGAATTAGATTTTTGGTTTAGAGAAAATTGAAAATAGGAATTGAATTTGTTGAAAGATTGGTTGATTTTGAATTGAACAAAAAAATATTGGATAAATTTAGAAAAAATTTTAAATTAGAATTGAATCAGTTGAAAGATTAATCGATTTTGAAATGAACAAATAAAAAAATATTAGATAATCAAACTGAGTTGGTTATAAACCACTTTTGTTCCAATCTTGGGATGATTGTTTTGGCTTCAGATTTTTATATACTTTTTTATTCGTTCAGAATGGTAAATGACTTATGGAATTGGTTGTTTCTGGTTGAATAGACAATCCGGAAAATGGAACGGGCGTTTCACATCTTGAACAGGAGTTCCCACCTTCAAAGTTTTCTCAACATTTGCAATTGAATTGATTTGGTTTGGTCAATTGATTTTGAAAAAATCGAAAAACTAATAACCTAACTGAAAAACCAATTTTTGCCAAAATCCTAACTGGTAACTAAACTGGTTTTCCAGTTACCTGCTTTTCAGTCAGGTTACTAGATTGGATACTGGTATTTGTGGGCATAGAAGAAATTTAAAAAAAGAGGAAAAAAAGCATCTTAGAGCATAATTTGGCATATGCCATCTGGACTTACTGCCTGCCTATACTGAAATCTAGGATTGAAAAGCCTAAATATATTTGAAGCACAAAAAGATTCCCTTTAAACTTAAAAGGAGCCTAAATTCTCCAAAGCATATTTCCAAATGAATCTTTTGGGCAATGACTCACAAAAATGCCACTGCAAAATCTTTGTAATTTAGTAGATATATCATATATGTTACATGGACTAAAGAAAACTCAATTACAGAGAATTAAACAAGAAAAAGTATACAGGGTCGAACCATAAACTGCATGAAATAGGTTCATTCTATGCTATATATGCCATAAGAAAATTTCATATTCCTTCTGTTCTATCTCTGCCTAAAGCCCTCTATTTCTTTATTTTTGTGTTTGCTTGATGTTTTTGGATGAATATTGGCTGGATAGTGGATACCTATCATCCTCTACTTCAAAGTCTAATCCCGATATGCCCATCCCTCCAATATCAACTGCACAGTTGAAAACTTTTGCCAGGCATTGAACAACCATTTTAAGCTGCGTGTATAAACAAAACAAAGAAAACAATAAAATGGCAGCAGTTATCTGAGAAGTGGAACCAAATTTCTGGTTACCTTGTTTCTGATCCAGTTATTAGTTCGGATACCTATCCAGTTCTGTTTTCGGACATTGCTGACTAAAAACTCCAAAGAAAGCTTTGGATTTTGGGTGCCGAAATCCTGGGCTTGTGCTGCTGTTAAGTGCAAAAAAGATCAAAGGGATTTGATTCTTCAAATATTGAAGCACATGCAAGAGCCATAATTCTCCAAAAACTGCACCAATAAGATGCATCAAGAGAAGGGTCTGTTTATTCATAATTGTTCCTTTAGTACAAAAAGTCCCTAATAGTAAAGTGTTGCCAACTAGTTCTGTCATTACCTAACAACTTGTCCGTTAACCAAAATCCAGTTTTTATACTGATAAAGCAATTCCGAACCAACAATTGAAAAAAATCTAAAAATGCAAACCGAAACTGATTCACCAGTCTACTGGCTTTTGCAGTTTGGTTTCCTTGGTTTTAGTTTGATTTATCAGTTTTCTGGTTTTTTAGCAGCCCTAATAGAGAGAGCCTCGAGATGTCAACATGACTACATGGCAAAACTAACAAAATTTGACATGATATTTGAACGATGATCAACATTTCAAACAAGATGTAATTGTTCAGTAGGCCAAAATCCAATAGTTCATCTGGGTAGAAGTTCCCAGAACATATATATATACACACACACACACAAACACACTCATATATACATAGACATAATATGCAAGCTGTAGCGTCATGAAGACACCATCAATATCATGAAATATAATGTCAATGAAGTCAATCATTTGAACATTTCAGCTGTGGATTCAAAGAAGCATACAACAATCGATATTGGTAACCTGTAACAACTCAGAATTTCGAGCAATTCTGCTTTGCAAAGCATGAGCATCGACATGAATTCAAGTACTGATAAAGGCATTAAAAATGGTAATAAAAGAAATAGGAGACACAAATTTCAGATACTGTAACTTGGATATAGTTGCTTGATAGCATAGTCTAATCAACGACTTAACAATGGATGCAGTAAACCAAATGGATGAAAATGCAACAGCTGTATGAAGAGAGCGTAAACATCAGGAAAACATGGCCTATCATAAATGTGCTTAATGCAGGTGCCTCTCATCAATGCGCAATTCACCAAATCAATTTATCTAAACCGGCTCCAATGTCGCTTATCTGTGGAGAAATTTAGAACACAACAGTAAATTAGTTTACTGATAAAAGTAATGAGAATAACAACCAAGTACCAAACCCACCTGTGAATGATGCCTTGGACACTGCCAGAATCGAAAATTATAATATAACACAAACACATTTGTTCTGCTTTGATTGGCTAGCTTCTTTCTTTTCTGCTCCATCACAAAATAAGAAACAAGTGGAAGAACAATTACTGAACATGCTTTATGTTGGGGAAAAGGCTAGAGCAAATTAGGTAGTCAGGTAGGGTTGTTGGCCTTGGCTTGGCTGGTTCTGTACTCAGGAGGCCAATAATAATTGAGTAAATCTATGTGCGTTCACAATAAGTACTAATATGTGTACTAATGATAACGTGTTATCATATGATTTGGTATTACTTTTTATCTAGCTCAAAATCACTTAATTATTTAATGACACGTCATCATCAGTACACAAATTAGTATTTATTGTTAGCACACAATTTTATTGATAGTAATTTAAGCTTGTTAATTTACAAAAAAAAAATGTCTGAAAATTTCAACCCTTTGAAAAAAGATTAGTTTTTGGTGACTGCAGTTTCCATTATGATGTTACATTGATGTTTCCATAGAAGGGACAAAAAAGATGGCAGAAGTTGGAATCTCATCATCTTTAAAACACAATTTTCTGCTATCTTTTCGGTATCAAATCTGCATACTGTTCAAACAAAAATTAAGTAATTTATTTCTAAAATTCATCTTAGAATAGCATATTGGAAAAAAGAGCAAAATATGCAATGCAAAAAATGGTACCTTTCTCCTGAGATGGAGGTTGAACAATGACATGCATGGTTGTAACACTACCCGGAATATCACATAGGGGACTCTGGCACTCCCCCAGTGTTCTGTTGTTCTCCAATATCTTTCCTGCGCTTATAATCTTCATATCTTTCACTGTTCTTGGACCATTCTCCTTTTCTGTCCAAATAGATAAATGCATACATTCTTAAAGATCATGTTAATTAACAAAGGAACAGAAGTCACAGAGGAGATCTTTTAATAAGCAATAAGAAGACAAATGCAACCACATGGCAATCAATACCTGAATAATTCTAAGGCTTACAATCTGTTCAAAGTCATATGTTTATCACAAGATTGACAGTTCTAGAATTAGTTTAATGGATTGCTTATTAATTTTTTACAAATTTTTGCCAAAACTGTTACTGAGTTGTTGATGGACTAAGACCAAGGACAAGCTGCAATGAAAGATGATTTCCAGACTTTCACGGTATCTAACTTCTACATCAGCTCAACCAGGTATAGAGAGAGAATTGGACAACATTTCAAGTGAGCGGCAACTAAAGGAATATACTGCATGTCTTTGATAAAAAGAAATATATTACAAAGTTTGACTCTCTTAATTTCGGTGCAAAAATAAATAAAGGACATATTTTAGTCCCCAGATGAACCAATTATTGCAGGTGAATTGTCCTGAATTTGGATCCAGTTACAACACAACAAAAACAAGATAGCAAACAACTTAAAAGCATGTTCATTTAACTGATACTAAATTAATCACAATGCATCATTTGAGACTACATGGACGAGACAACATCACTAGGAGAATGAAAAATGTGATATTTCAGCTTTGGTTGTAGGTTAAACTAGAGTACAACCTGTACTACCAAGCTAAGCGTAAAACGGAGAGGCTATGGTTCTGTCTCTCCTCCTGCTACACAGCTTGTACTCTAGTCTAACATGGTTTAACCACAGCTGTGGTTAACAGTGTTAGACTAGAGTAAAACCTATGCGCAGCAGGAAGAGAAACGGAGAGGCTATGGTTCTGTCTCTCCTCCTGCTACACAGCTTGTACTCTAGTCTAACATGGTTTAACCACAGCTGAAAGCCTGAAACATCACATTTTTCATTCTCAACAGATCACATAAGAATGAAAATTACTTGATGATGTTTCATATATTCTTTGAGACAAGTTTCTACTACTCTTCCACAAAGTTCACAGCTAGTTCTTTTGATTGTCTTGAAAAGATCATGCATATCCAAGAATTTCACCAAGAAACCTAACTAAATTTTGACATTAAATTGGCGGCAAAGGCACTTGACAACAGCTCTGCTCCAAAAGATGGTCATGTTCATTCAAATGATATGTGACTAATTAAACCAACACAAAGAGTCAATTCCATAGGAGTTTCTCTAAGTATATATCAAAATTTTGTAATTTTAACAACAATATGTCATCTGATTTCTCTCCGCAAGTGTTTATGCCTAACCATAGTTAACAATGAAACATTTACCAAAGAAGAAACTCGATGGAAAAGTAGCTACAAATGTTAAACTTTGCCAACCCTGATAAACTTGGAATTTAAGCAAAACACACCCAACTAACCTTTAGGCCATTGAGCAAGAATGCTTTCCTTCAAGGTTGCCACGCTTGTAGCAGTAGGAAAGCTCTTGGGACCGATATCCGACCCATCGGTCAACCGAAACTTGATCTCTAACTGATCTTGTACACCCGCCATCTAAAACCTCTTCTGATTGACGGCAAGAAGAATCTCTCAGACTTAAAACTCCAGGATCCTCACTGAAGCTTTCTCCTAACGAATTTATCAATAAATATACCGACAAGGTTCACTATGAGTAATCAGTAATCACAGA
Source organism: Mangifera indica (assembly GCF_011075055.1). Taxonomy (NCBI): domain Eukaryota; kingdom Viridiplantae; phylum Streptophyta; class Magnoliopsida; order Sapindales; family Anacardiaceae; genus Mangifera; species Mangifera indica. The sequence continues at coordinate 10,825 of NW_025401145.1, read as the reverse complement.
AGTCCTCGAATCAAGTCCTGAATTTTACAGATTGATCAAAATTCTCACTTTAGTATTCTTTAAGTATGAATATAAATCACACACAAAAAAAAAAAAAATCAACAATCTTAGAAGTGGAAATTAATACAAGAAAGGAAAAATAGTTATAATAAAGACGTGAATTTCTGATTTTTAGGCAATAAAAAATAACATCATTATCCCCAATGAGGATAATCCATATAAATCCCACCAGAAAAATGAAATTAAGAACCAAAAATACACAAAAGTACAGGGTTTTAAACAGGAAAATCCTCAACTGGGTCACCTCCAAAACAATCAAAAACCCAAAGCAACCACTGAAAAGAATCCAAAAACCTTGATGGGTTATCTTACTTGCCTCCGGAACTGATCTGGGTCACTCTGTTTTTATCAAACTGAGGAAGCAGACGAGAAGAAGAAAGAAGAAAGAAAGGTGATGTCTTTTCAATAATATTAATTAAAAGAAAAAATAAAACGAAGAGATAAAATAAGTTGCTTGAGAGGGGGCAGTTTGAGAGTTTTCAAAGTCTGCTAAATCTAAGGTCAATGCTACCATTTTTTCTTGCCTTCTCCTTCCAATCTCCTGAGGCTATGGAAGTGGACAAATTTTACTCTTTTATTTCTTTTAAGACTGTTAAACCCTCTTCCTAACTTCCAGTCTCCAACCTCACAAACGACCTCGTATTATGTGTCTCACTTACACAAATTCACTTGTGTCCATCTGAAATCGTCACCGTTCACTTCTCTCATCATATCATATCCCACCAATCATCACTCTTTATGGGACGTTTGATTTGGGTATAAATAATTACTATGTTTGATAAAATTTGATAGATATAAATAATTATTATATTTGATTAAAGGTAATAAAATATTACTAATAAATTATTTTACTTAAATACCCTTGAATATAATTATTTTTAAATATTTTTTATATTATTTATCATATTAATAAAAAATAAATTTATTTTTATCTCAAAAAATTAATAAATAATAATATAATTATAATAAAATTAAGATTATCTTAGTAACCTTTAAATATTTAAGGTGAAGATAGTAATCAAATTATCATCTATATTACTTATCACGTCAACATTAATAATAGAAGATTACTGTAATATTTTATTACTGACAAACAAAAAAACTGAAATCAAACACTCCCTTAATGTGTGACCCAGTAACCATACCGACTCCTTATAGCTTTGTGAGTGTTCCAACCGTTCCCATGGTTAATAACTCACCAATTGAAAATTCCCATAAAAATATCTAAAAATCTTTTTAATGGGATGAAGTACTTTCTTATGAGTCAAAGGATTGATGTGTGGATCGACCTTTTAATTAGATTTAATATGTTTTTAGTCATATGACGTTGATATAGATTAAAAGTTGTTTTAGTTATTGTTTGAAATTGATTTGATACTAATTCTCAATTAGATTGGTTGATTGGTTCAAATTTTAAAACACCGATTATAAATACTATTAAAATTATACAATTTCATAATTAAATAATAAAAATATGTAAATTTGTAAAATAGTGATATTCTAGACTTACCCATGTTGTTAATAGGTTAGATGAGTATTTTTCATCTAAGGTTTAATGTAAATTTTACTTTTCATTTGTTAACTATAAAAAATTTAAATATTTATCCGTTTATTAAATTTTATTGTTATTGTCAAAAGTAAAATCGTTATTTAAAGATTTTATTAAAAAGAAAAAAATTATCTCATTTTTTTTACCTTAGTTTTAAAAGCTCATAATTCCTTTTACCATCATATTTTTCAAGTTTAAAAATTGATTTTTTTCTCCCAAGTCTAGGGTTCACAACCTCCATATTTTTACCGTTCACAATTGCCTCTACAACTTTCTGAAAAATCTCAATTTCAACCTCTTTTTTATTTTCAACTTTTTACACATTCTAGCGACCTTCTCCAACCGACTCCTCTGCTCGAGACCATGCCTCCCTTCCTCTCGATGTAAGTCAAGCCTCTCTCTCTGATTGAGTCTCTTTCCTTCAATGAGATTGCGATGCAATAGGTCTCTCTGTCATAGTGCAACTTTCGGCCATCATTGGCATTGCACGTTGCTCACGTTTCTTCGTTGGCTCTTGATCCTTCATCAATGCATTTCCTTGACAATAAAGATGAAGTCTTCGATTTTGACAAAGACATCGATTGAAAGAGAAATGGGAGGGAGATGGACACTGATATCTTAGACTTGGTACAAGAGACACCAGAGACAGAGAGAAAAGGTCGTCAATAGTAATCTAGAAACTAAATCTAAAGTGGATTGAAACTGAGATTTTTCATAAAATTAGGGGGGCAATTGTGAATAAAAAAAATATGGAGTTTGCAAACTTAGACTTGAGGGGGAAAAAGTTAGTTTTTAAACTTGAAAAATATTAGGGTAAGGGAAAATTGCGAATTTTCAAAACTAAAATAGAAAAAAAGAGATAAATTTTTTTCTTTAAATAAAATCTTTAAATAGCGATTTTACCTCTAAGAGTAACAATAAAATTTAATAAACGAATAAATATTTAAATTTTCAATAATTAATGGATAAAAAGTTAGGTTCACATCAAACTTTAGATGAGAAATAGTCGTTTGGCCTTGTTAGTATTATAAAGTGGTCAAGTTCAAAATTGAATGAAGTTTACATCCTAAAAATTGGTTTGAATTCTATTAGGGATTTATGCTATCTTTAATGAATATATATATTTCATGCACTAATAATGAATATAAATACTAATACCGGTACTAAATTTTGTATTACACTATCATCATGAATGTTAACAAACCCCGAAGTGACAAAAACCAAGTACAATTTCTTTGGCTCGAGCTCTTTAATTTCAAGCAAATACAATGAACATATTTCTTCCATCTTGTGCTTTGAAAGAATCAATTGTAGCTTACATAATTGCAACTAAATACCCCTAAACCTGTCTTAATCATTCAATCATTTTATTGACAAGAAGAGGTGAATCATATTTTTGTTATTAGAGAAGCAAATTGCCAAAGAGGTCCGATCAAATGTGGGTTCAGAACATTAGGAATATGTCAAGAATGAAACCTCTTTGCCTTGAAAATCAGAATTTCAATCTAATATGGATGCCAAAAATTAAAAAGAAAAAAAAGGTGCTAAATTCTAAATGGATTTCTTGTTATCATCAACTAAGCAAATTCCAAGAAAAAGAGGAATCTTTCTTTATACCATCTTGCTAATAAATTTTCTTAGAGATTCTATTCCCAAGACATAAACAAAGTAAGTTACAGAATGGCCAATGGTGGAGGAGGACGAAAAAAATGTTTTGAAGAAAATGAATTATCTGCACATTTGAAATGTGTATCAGGAATAGTACATAACAAATACCAGTATGTAATGTAACCTAATAACAGTTCCCCAATTGAATGGGACCTGAAACAAAGCAATCTTCCATGACCTACTCCTAGAATTCACCATGATACCAAAAATCAAATGGGAGGTACTAACAAAAAATACAGCACCAGTAACCAAAAAAATAGTAAAAATAATAAAGGGAGAAAAAATGTTTATGGACTTCATGGGGGAGCATAACCGAAAACCTTTCCTAGCGTTCCTCATCCCGTCATCGATCAATCAATATGAAGACATCAACATAAGCAGTGTATTGTGTATTTCAGTTTTATTCCAAATTATGGGCCAAGTAACCAAGCAAGATCCCTAGCAGGAATACCGGTAACAGTATCCTTTTTCCCAAGCAAAGAATTAACCACGGATTTGTATAATACAGAATCAAAGAATGAAACTCAATATCCGTCTAGCGACGCACGTCCAGTCCTGCAATAGTATGGGGTGACTGCAATATCTGAACCTGGAAGGTATTGCCACTTTCAGCCAATTTTTTCAACCTGACTTCTCATTTATAACCTTGAAAGAATGAGACAAAAAAATGTATTTAAACCCATATCAGTAATGTCTTTTCCCCTTCTATCTCTTGTTCCTAGCTCCACTAGTTGATTGGTTACGTCTCCAAGATGTGGCAGTTCCTCACAAAATCATTGGAGTAGTTGACATACTTGCTCCAAAATGGGCGGAGATGCTCAAAGCCAATCTGTAGCCATGGTTTTGACTGGCCATTGTAGTGGATAACTGCAGCCTTCTTCACACTTTCGATATTGGTCTTATTCTGATAGCCCAAGCCAAGCATGTGCCATGATGGGTCAATCGGGTGAACATGACCTTTAAATGCAATCAAAGCAGGTGGTAGGGTTCCAAGCTTCCACATTGTCAGATTTGATTTCAGGTTCTAGTATAAAAAACCCCACAATAAGAATAAAATTGTGACAAAGCATATGCTAATGATACAATCAAAAAGAAGAGAAAGAAATTAGAAAACACGTTTACAATTCTTTGCTCATTAAAAGTAAGTCCTAATATTAGTCCAAAACTTCTATAACTGAAATTTCAAATTTCAGTAAACAATTTAACATCCTACAAATAGACAATGCTAACAGATATAAATGAATAAATGACCATGACGAGATTTAGTTGTAGTAGAAAAAATTTGGCATGGATGCTCTAGCAGATATGAATATTGAATTCTATTTCCTTAAATAACTCACTCAGCCATTCCACAATCCTCATTATGGCTTAAAACACAAATAAGGAGGGAGGTTAAGGTAAAGGAAATAATTATAGCGAGAAATAAAGTAATCAAAACTTTACCTCTTTCAGCCAGAAATGGTAAGTTTCTCTTATATTCGTTTTCCTCCATGCACGAAGATCAAAGATATTCATCCCATAAGCCCACGCACATTCCTCAGGGTCCAAATTCTTTGCTACAAGGGGATGTGAAAAATTGAAGTAGTTTCTAAAGCGCTTAGACATTACCCACTCATCTTCGCCTCTACAAGTTTCCACAGCTCCATTAACCTTGCCCTTAAGATCAATTTCCCAAAGAGGAGACAAATCACGCTGGATTACAATATCATCATCTACAAAGACCACTTTGTCGAGGTGTGGAAAGAGCTGTTAAATACAAACAATTGGCAAACAAAACCATAAACCATTCACTCTCAATGCTACAAATTATGTGCACAAATTGTACGGACAGCAAACAATCCTTTTTCTGGTTACTTGATTAAATTACAAAGTCCCACCTAAATAAGCAAATATAGAAAATATTAGATGTTTTAACAAATTCAAAAGCAATAGAGATTGTAATATTCTTTTCCGATAATCTCCCTAATTATCCTACTCACTGTCATGTCAAATTTTGGTATACTTTTAAAGAATTTTATGAGTATGAAAGACAGGAGAAGATTTTTGTATCCACATAAGAGACAAGAAACAGCTAATATTGCATCTACTTACCTCTGGTAAATATATGCGGAGATGGTTCAGTATAGATATGTACTTTGGGCTTCTAGCCTGTAATTTTGAAGCAAAATGTCGAGGAGTGGTATCACTGAGATTGGCTCCAGCAATGTGATTCCCATGGTAGTAATTCCTGATTCCATAATGGTTCTCAACAGCCTCAAGAACTGGAACATTCTCTCTTGTTAACCAATCAAACTGGTGAACACCTCGCACTTCAACAATAGCAGGGGAGACAGGGTTTAGTGCAAACCAAGAGTGCATACCCGCATAAGTTTTCTTGTCTGTGATTATGTGGAACACTATCTTTTCAGGTTTTAGAGATGACTGCACTGCAGAAGCAACAACAACTGAAGCAGCCAAAATATTATCAGTTGACAGGACGAAGTGGTGGTAAGAGTTGTCAGAAAGCAAAGGAAGGAGCTCCGGGGGAGGCAATTGTTTGCGTGCATGAGCATTAGAGGAATATTCATCAGTCAAACGCAGAGAAAGGCAGTGGATGCCTTTAGGAATAGAACTTGCAGCAAAGTGCTTGTTCATCAGTTCTGCAAATTTAGATTCCCTGATTTCTCTTTCAAATTTCTCCATCTGTGCATAAACAATAATATCAGTCTAAACCAGTGCGGTAAATTTGTTCTAACTAAAATCATATTCACAATAAAGATAAGCATACAGACATTATATGACTACAACTTTAATTATTTATTTATCAGTCTCTTTCTTGATAAAATAATAGCAAAGCACACAACATAACTGGTAAGGCTAAAATAAATGAGGACATACCAAAAAAGTTAATAGTTTAAAGACATCCTCATTCGTCACAACACACATGAAGGTTAAGAAATTCAAGGTGAAAATATTGTAGAGATAATTCTGATTTCCTACTTCCAGTTAATGATACAACATCCCTATTTTCCCCATTTATTAAAATAACACACCATCATAGTCCAAGAAACTTGGACATTTTTTTCTTATGTAGGTCACTGGAGAGGGGTATGCACAGTGGAAGTCTTGGTTTACCAATGAAACAGGCAATATGAGACAACATATGTTGTCCCTTCTGGCTTTCAAAGCTTAAATCCTAAAGAGAAATATCAGGAAATTAGGTCACAGATTGATCAAACAGCAGGTCTGATTGCCATAACAACACTCCTCTAATTGCTGCATGCTTTTTAAGAACTGTACTGTCCAGAAACAATTAAATTGCTTAACTGTTAATCTCTCAAACAGATGAGCAAGCAGTGGAGTTCATAGAAGCCTTAAGTTTCTCATCTAACTTAAATCCCAATATCACATACTCTGGACACTGGACACTGGAAAATGCAGTCTTAATAATCAAGACATGTATCCTTATCCAAGCAAGATAACCAGGGTATCAAAAATGAAATGAAGTAATCCCCCAGCCATTAATAAAAGAAACCCTCTTTCATTCTCTCTGACATTGGCATCAAACTATATATACTAAGTTGTGTTCATAAGATCTGAGTATCCTCAAAACGATTTAAACAAAGTATAAACATTACCTGCATCATGTCTTCATTTGAACCACAAATTTCATATCATAAGCACATAGTTCTAACACTATGGAGATGTGATAGTACATTGAAGGAGGATCGACAAGAGTAGGCATCAAATTTACAGAGAGAGAAACTGTGGTAACCGTATTAACTAAAGTAGACATCAACAGAGCATATTTACCAGTACATTAATATTCTGTGGCCCAAATGCTTGCAATGTTTATTTGACTAAATGAAAATGCAGGGAGCTTTCTTTTCAATAGTAAATTCATAACTTAATTTAGATAACCAATTAAATTTCTACAAAATTGACACTGGTTATCAGAATCCAGCGCATTAACGTAGGGGGCAAGTAGTAGCTTCATCCTTCTTTCTTCTCCAAAACACCTTTTTTTTCCCTGAATTTTCCTAAAGTTTATGAATACTGACAAAAATCTAAACTATCAAAAATTTAATTCTCACTAACCCTCCTAAGACCAGGGATTAGAACCTCATTTGGTCTTGTTACAAAGCTTTGAATGAAGAAGGAAAAAGTGTAGATGAGATTATTTCTTGAAGCCTTAGTTTTCTTCACCCCATTCCTCTCCACAAAATTTAAAAAAAAAAAAGCAAAAGAAAAAAATTAGACAGTAGACAAAAACAAAACTAGATCTTCAACATACCATTGCTCTCAACATGATAGCAAATGTCCTAGCATCATACTGACTGGTCTTCATGTCAGAAACAAGTTGACTAAAAGAATCTGGAAGCTTTACATCATTTGGGATTTCCTCGGCGTTAACTTGATTAAGGATCTTGTAGAACTCATTAACCAATTTCTGTTACATCATCACCAGCACAAAGTGTAACCAACTTCATTAAAAAACATAAAAATTGACAACAAACCAAAAATGAAGGATCAAAAGAACATGTTAAATGTAATTTGAGAAAAAGATAGAGACAGAGAGACAGAGGGAGAGACTTACCTCTGAATCATCAACCCGACCGAGAAACCTTGGTCCTAACCGTCTGCCCAAACAATCTGAAGCAGAGAAGAAAAGCACAGACAAAGAATCACAAACAGGTCAAGAACAAATAACTAAAAGCACTATAAATACTACCCCAGATCGCAATCTATTTTAGTAAAAGCAAACATCTAGTTACTACATACAGAAGTAACGATTTCACAATTTGTAATACCTGGAAATTACAGTTACAGCTGACACTATTTGAATGTTGAACAAGAAAAAATAATACAAGTAAAATTTAAACCCATCAATTGGGGAGGGTATCTTCCAAAAAAAATTAATCAAAAGATACAATCGATAAACGAATTTCAAACAGTGCTTGTGGTAGGTCTCCAATCAATCTCTAATGTCAATTATAATCTAAACGAACAAAGGGTTGACTCAACTTATTTGAAATCAATTAAATTAATTATAACATTGACAATGCAAACACTTAGATTGAGCCATAACCCCATAATTCTACTGATTCTAGCACTGGCAACCACTAGACAATATGAATTCACACTAGAAGGCCAATAAGTTGGTTTCAAAATCATTTCCTCTCCATATCAAATGTGGATTACATTAACTTAGATTCAGAATTTACTAAAGAAATCAATCCAAAACTCAGATCCTATAATGAAATCAAACTCCATAAAAAATCCAACCATTAACATCAATCCATTAGGTCTAATCAATTATTAAAAATCCCAAATTTCAAATCTTTTAAAACGAACTAATCAATGCAATAAAAAAATGGAATCAAACCCATAAATAAAATGAAATGAATCAAGATCAAAGAAACATACCAAAAGAGGAGCACTTGTTGACACCTTCTAAAGTAACAAGAGCGGTAAGAATGAAGACAAAGGGCAACAAGAAAGCAAGAATAAGAATTGCATGAAAAAGGGTCCTATATGAGATGTGACGAGATGCGACCTTGATCTTCATAAAGTCAATGAAACCTCCTCCATTGCCATTAACACCGTTACTGCTACTTGATAATATTGTGATGCTTCTCATGCTAGGCGAAAAGTGAAGCTGCATCCTTGTCTATGCAGCCTCACCACCACACCGCCACCACCACCACAACAACAACCACCAACAGCCTCTTCTCTAACACAATTTAAGCAATCCAAATAACCTCGACACCAACAACAATAACTCAGACTCACACAACCCACCATCAGATCTTGATCTTTCCCCGAAAGTCGCCTTCTAGGTCTCCCTCAAATTTGGTCTTTTTCTCAAAGACCGCATTGAGTTTTTAAACAAACAACTCCACAACTCCACAACTCCGCCTCTCCGCCACTCTCTCTCGCCAATAATAATATTAATAATTGCAATAAAAATTCAAACTTTACACTCAAAATTGAATCTCTTTCAATCAATTAATGAATGACTCACCCAGTTAGCCTTCTGGGTTTTCTTGATTTTCTCTTCCTTTTTCTCTCCAAATCAATTAATCCATGAGGGAAGACGAGAAAAAATAAAATAAAATTGTTAATTTTTTTCGGTTATTTCTCATCGATGGACCCTCTGATCTAATTTCCCTTTTCTAATTTTTAATTATTTCAAATTTAATTAATAAAATAATAATGTCATATATTAATTAATTTTAAATAATTCATATTTTATTAATAAATTAAATAAAAAATTTGGTGGTGGTGATGATGCCTGGACCTTGAGATTAGGAGGGAGTTTTTGAGGCTATATTTAGATTGTCTTTATTATTAATTAATTGTTTGTCGAGCTTAGATTGGAGGGTAATTAGTTTTGTGTAAAATATTTTTAAACATTAATATTTCTAAGAATGTTGGCCAGGTCAGGGGAAAGATGGGATAGTCATTTGACCATAAAAATTTGGTCCTCTTCTTATCTCATCTTATGTAAGAAAAGAATTTTTTGACATGGTTGAAGATGAGAATAGAGATAAAAACAATCTTTGTCTCGTTTTTTTTTTGTTTTATACGTATTTCAAAGTGTAATTTATGAAATATTAATTGAATTTATCAGTATTATTACTATAATATTAGTCTAGTAGAGGGGAGGGGATTAATAGAGGATAGGGGGTCAAAGGAGGGCCATTTTACTCTGGTTAAAATTTGAAATTTTGTTCAATATATACGTGCAATACCTTCGATGCAACTTCCACTTGGAGGAGGACAAATTGTGGCAAGAAAAGAGGCTCATTAAATTAAACAAAAGGATGTGGATGACAGTCATTGGTGACCCCAATTACTTGTTTCTTCTCTATTATGCTCTTATAATTATTTTATAAGCTTTCAGGGTATTTGTGATTCTAAATTGGAACTATTTTTTTAGTTGTTTCATTTTCTTCTTTCATGGTTTTTCTTCTCTTTTGATGATCATTTTTTTACTTTGATATTATTATTTGTATTATGAATTAATCTTTTTTGAATTTAATTTAACTTGAATTCACTTTTGATTATTCAAGAAAGAACACACGATAAAGTTTGAAACATTAAGTAATCAAAGAGATTAAACTTTGATATAGTTAAATGTCCTTGATAAAAATACTGAAAATGTGACTTCACTTCAATATAATAAAACAAAATTAGATAGAAAATTGGTAACAACAAGTCTTCTGTAGACTTAATTTCCAGTCCATAAACAATTCGTTGGCCGTTAATCTCTTAAACCTTATTGACTCTTACTAATCTGACGGTCAGTATTTGCTAACTGCACTTTCCTTATCCAGAAGATAACAGCAGACGCGGGTTTTGGCAGTTTCTCGTCCGCGGCGGCCTCTTTGATCTTGTTGAAAAGGTAACTCACGATCAAATTCAAATCCACAGACACCCTTTGGTTTCTCCGTCTCTTTTCACTTCTGGGTTATCTTCATTTGCCTCTTCCATTATTTTTGTGCTTTAAAAAATTGTTCTTTACTGGCAGTGTTACTTATAAAGTGTGATTCATTTCATGTTCTG